>NW_012101478.1:268560-269109 GCF_000951045.1 Mandrillus leucophaeus
CCCTTTACCATTATGTAATGGCCTTCTTTGTGTCTTTTGATCTTTGATGGTTTAAAGTCTGTTTTATCAGAGACTAGTATTGCAACCCCTGCTTTGTTTTGTTCTCCGTTTGCTTGATAGATCTTCCTCCATCCCTTTATTTTGAGCCTATGTATGTCTCTGCATATGAGATGGGTCTCGTGAATACAGCAGACTGATGGGTCTTGACTCTTTATCCAGTTTGCCAGTCTGTGTCTTTTAATTGGGCCATTTAGTCCATTTCCCTTTAAGGTTAATATTGTTATGTGTGAACTTGATCCTTCCATTATGATATTAACTGGTTATTTTGCTCGTTAGTTGATGCAGTTTCTTCCTAGCCTGGATGGTCTTTACATTTTGGTATGTTTTTTTCAATGGCTGGTACCAGTTCTTCCTTTCCATGTTTAGTGCTTCCTTCAGGGTCTCTTATAATGCAGACCTGGTGATGACAAAATCTCTAAGCATTTGCTTATCTGTAAAGGATTTTATTTCTCCTTCACTTATGAAACTTAGTTTGGCTGGATATGAAAT
>NW_012101478.1:269734-292599 GCF_000951045.1 Mandrillus leucophaeus
TCTGTCAGTTCGTTTATGGCCTTCTCTGCATTAATTATTCTAGTTATCAATTCTTCCACTCTTTTTTCAATATTTTTAGTGTCTTTGTGCTGGGTATGTAATTCCTCCTTTAGCTCTGAAAGTTTGATGGACTAAAGCCTTCTTCTCTCATCTCGTCAAAGTCATTCTCCATCCAGCTTTTATCCATTGCTGGCGATGAGCTGCGTTCTTTTGGAGGGGGAGATGCGCTCTTATTTTTTGAATTTCCAGCTTTTCTGCCCTGCTTTTTCCCCATCTTTGTGGTTTTATCTGCCTCTGGTCTTTGATGATGGTGATGTACTGATGGGGTTTTGTTGTGTGTGTCCTTCCTGTTTGTTAGTTTTCCTTCTAACAGTCAGGACCCTCCGCTGTAGGTCTGTTGGAGATTGCTTGAGGTCCACTCCAGACCCTGTTTGCCTGGGTATCAGCAGCAGAGGCTGCAGAGGATAGAATATTGCTGAACAGCGAGTGTACCTGTCTGATTCTTGCTATGGAAGCTTCCTCTCAGGGCTGTACTCCACCCTGTGAGGTGTGGGGTGTCAGACTGCCCCTAGTGGGGGATGTCTCCCAGTTAGGCTACTCCGGGGTCAGGGACCCCCATGAGCAGGCAGTCTGTCCGTTCTCAGATCTCAACCTCCGTGTTGGGAGATCCACCGCTCTCTTCAAAGCTGTCAGACAGAGTCACTTGTGTCTGCAGAGGTTTCTTCTGCTTTTTTGTTGTTGTTGTTGTTGTTTAGCTGTGCCCTGTCCCCAGAGGTGGAGTCTACAGAGACTGGCAGGCCTCCTTGAACTGCTCTGAGCTCCACCCAGTTCGGTCTTCCCAGGGCTTTGTTTACGTACTTCAGCCTCAGCAATGGTGGGCGCCCCTCCCCCAGCCTGGCTGCTGCCTTGGGGTTAGATCACAGACTGCTGTGCTAGTAATGAGGAAGGCTCCGTGGGCGTGGGACCCTCCCAACCAGGTGTGGGATATAATCTCCTGGTGTGCCCGTTTGCTTAAAGCGCAGTATGGGGGTGGGAGTTACCCGATTTTCCAGGTGTTATGTGTCTCAGTTCCCCTGGCTAGGAAAAGGGATTCTCTTCCCCCTTGCGCTTCCCAGGTGAGGCAATGCCTCGCCGTGCTTCAGCTCTCGCTGGTCGGGCTGCAACCGCTGACCAGCCCCGATTGTCTGGCACTCTCCAGTGAGATGAACCCAGTACCTCAGTTGAAAATGCAGAAATCACCTGTCTTCTGTGTCGCTCGTACCTGGAGTTGGGGACTTGAGCTGTTCCTATTCGGCTATCTTGCTCCGCCCCTGCCTCTTCTTGACAATTAAACTGTTTTCTCCTTAAAACCACTCCACATATGTCTGTGTAGTCTTTTCTAATTTGATGTGAGACAAGAGCCCTGGTGTTCCTCCACTCATCAGAGCTGTATCACTGGGAGGTCAAGGTTGCAGTGAATGGAGATCATGCCACTGTGCTCCAGCTCTCCAGCCTGGGCAACAGAATGAGACCTTGTATAAAATAAAAATAAAAAAATAAAAAAAACCCCAAAGACTGAGAACTTGGGTGGTGAAGATATTGACACCTTTGCCTTCTGATCTGTTTTATGCACAGTATTATTAAAAGTATTATATAACATTACCTGCAGACTATATGTATAGGGTATATATGAAATGTAAATGAATTTTATGTTTAGACTTGAGTTCCACACCCAAGATATCTCATTATGTATATGCAAATAATCCAAAATCTGAAAAAAAAAAAAAAAGGCAAAATCCAAAACACTTCTGTTCCAAAGCATTTTGGTTAAGGGATACTCAACCTGTATTGCAAACTTTTAAAGCTTCTGTTTCTTGAAAAAAAGAAGTCCACTTTATTCTTGATGTACTCAAATAGCTCAATTGTCTTGGTACTCACATAACTAGTGCTAGCTTTCCATTAAAAATGTATATTGTTTTTTGGATAAGCAGCCCTAAGTTTTCTGAACCAAGATACAAGTATTTCAAGATATACCTCAGTGTATTATGTAAATTAAAAAATAATTACTGCTCTAGGCTGAGAACAACTACTTTTCAAGTACTCATAGACATTTATAAAAATCAACTCATGACAAAAATGTTACACATTTTAAAAAGCAGATATTTTATAGAATATAATTTCTGACCACTAAGTAATAAACTAACAGCTATCACATGAAATAAATATAAGAGAAACTGTAGTCTCATTAAAAGGTTTCTCTCTCTCTCTCTCTCTCTCTCTCTCTCTCACTCTCTCTCTCACCCTCTCTCACCCACCCTCACCCTCACCCTCATCCTCATCTTCAGGCTCACCCTCACCTGGGAGGCGGAAGTTGCAAGGAGGCAAGATCCACCTCCCAGGTTCAAGCAATTATTGTGTCTCAGCCACCTGAGTAGCTGGAACTACAGGTGTGTGCTACGACAGGTGGCTAATTTTTGTAGTTTTAGTAAAGATGGGTTTTCACCATGTAAACCAGACTGGTCTCAAACTCTTGGCCTCAAGTGATACTCCCACTCTGGCCTCCCAAAATACTGGGATTACAGGTGTGAGCTACAGCACCCGACCATGAGATAAAATTTCTAAACTTGTGTAATTTCCTTAATACTAATAAAAGAATGAAAATCAACCAAATATTCTCATTAGGCATAATTAACCACAGTCACAAGGAAGACCTAAGAAAAGTGAAAGAAAAATCAAACCAGAATTGATGATTTAGAAAACAAAACAAAAATTAGAACTATTTGAAGTATACATGTAAAAAGTGTAGACAATTTGGAGAAATACATAATTAAAAATATTTTTAGATAAATTTTTCTTATGGACTTAAATCCCTCTTTAATATTGATCATATATTCAAGTTTTGTTTTCTTTTGGGGAAATATGAATATAAAAAATGTGACTATTAACTCCTTTTTAAAAGTGAGTTCTGCTGTGATCTGTATATGTAATTGTGCATTGTTGCAGTTAAAAATACATGCAATACTTATATTTGTATACTATTCATGCTAATTTATTCTTTAACGTTGGTAATAAAGAAGAGATAGATCACTGGCTTGTTAAAGCAACCTTAGACTTGATAATGCTGTCAGGATGAATCATTTGTGATCCAGGAGTGGTCACACAGGGTCTAGATATCTTCTTTTGGAGAGGATACTTGATTGTCAACAAACTTGCCTGCTGTCTGTTCCTAGAAAAGCTGGGTGATCTATGTTGGCAGATGCTCATTTTATGGGGCTGTTATAGAATTTGAGGGGATCTCCTTAAGAAAACAGAACACAACATTGTGTAACCAAGAATTTGAGATGAGAAAGAATATTTATTTAGAATGAGGAAAGAAATCTTGACAATTTACTGAAGTCAGTCATGCAGATTTCATCTGACATTCCTTCAGGCAGTTTTCCATATATGCTTGCATACTTTGTAATTCTAAACTGGCTTTACTCTCACCTACACTGAACACCTGCAACACTAAACACCTCCCAACAGTTCTGAGTACTTACAGGGACCCATGTCAAATAAGAGGACTGGAGGTTAAACTTCATTAGGTTGGCAGTAAATCTCTCTGTGGTTTAGATGTATGAAAAAACTGTCTACTGTGTGTATACCAGGCATTTTTCTAGATGGTAAAAACAGCTTTGAATAAAGGCCCAACTTCTATAGTTTATAATTCAGTGGTAGGATAGTCAGTAAGCCAAATATGAATATAAATATATCTGATCATGAGAAAGGCTATGGAGGAAGAGAGTAGGTATATGGAGAGAGTGAGAGGGGGAATTACTATATACAATGACCAGTGAGACTTCTCTGAACAAATTACATTGAAGTTAAAATCTGAAAGAAGTGAAGGGAGTGAGTGCTTTGTATATGTGGCGATACCACTTTCTGACAGAGAAAACAAAAAGTAAAATGGCTCTGGCATTAGAGTGCCTGATCTACCAGCATCACCAGAATAGAGTGAGAGAAAGTTGTGGGAAATGAAATTTGAGAGGATGTAAATGGAATAATTTATATAGGACCTTGTAAAGACATTGGTTTTGATGTTCAGTGAAAGAGAGGATCATCCAATGTTTCTGACCAGAGGCATGTTATGATTAAACTCATATTGTGAAAGATCAATGAGAGCAAGAGTAGATGAAGATGAATGATTTCCGTTTCAGTGTACTTTGAAGGTAGCACCAGTAAAATTTGCAAATGAATTGAGTTCTGGGAGAAATAGAGGAGTCAATGATGAAGGCAATATCTTTTCGTCCTGGGCAACTACAGAAAAATAAGTTTCTTTTCCGGTGAAGAGGAAGTCCTGGGGACAGGGAGATGAGGGGTGGGGATGGGTCACAGAAGGGTATGCAGAAAGTATTGTAGTGGCTGAGATCAGGAGTGAATATTTGAGCATATTGAGGTCCAGAGGCCTACTGGACATTCAAGTGGAAATGTTGGTACTGTTTAATGATATGATGCCTGAAGTTTAAGGAATTTTGGGGGCTGCACATACAAATTTGCATCAGTGGATACAGATGGTCTTTGCAACCATGGTTTCATTGGATTCCCTAAGGAATGAATTCATAATAAGTAAAGAACTGAGGACTGAGTGTGGGGCACTTAGAACTGTATAGTGTGAGAAGATGAGAAAAGCCAGCAGAGCTTGAAGAAGAACCAAAGGATAACTGGTTTGATAAAAGCCATGAAATATATTTCAAGAAGGAGGAAATCACTGTCACATTCTATGGATAGAATGAATGATATTCGGACTATCAAAATGTTATCTACTGTTGTGTTTGCAAAGACTGTAGAGGCAGTAGAATCACAATTTAACTGGTCCCTATGTCCCCTCATATCTTAAAATCTCTGCCATATTGCTCCTTTTAAGCATCCTAAAATTAGATGTAATGTAGAGAATGCAGTCAGCTGGACACAATGTGGTAGCAAGGCAGAAACAGCCAAAGTGTGGTTTCAGTACATCTGCAAATTTCATGGAATGGAGCTATGCAGCTAGCAGTGCAGGAGATTGCTAGAGATACAGGGAACCTGAATTATTATTGAATCTAATATTCTCTACTTCCCTTCCTCTCCTGGGGTTTGTAGAGCTCTTCTGTGCAGTTGCTGGCAAGCATAGGCAGGGGAAAAAAAAAACCTTGGTAGATTTTTCTCTTCTTTCTCCGTCTTTGCTTTTACTGAGAAGGATCATATATGTTGGTAAACATAATTTTTTAAGTGGAAACAAATTTTAAAATGCGCTTAGAAAAACTTCCAGCAAAATGTAAAACCTTCCTTTAAAATTTTTCCCAAAGGTAAATATGTGATTGTTCTGGAATGATTTAATGTATATTGGGATTGCAGTGGTTTGAATGTGTCCCCCAAAATTCATGTGCTGGAAACTTATCCCCAGTGTAACAACGTTGGGAGGTGGAGACTGCTGAGAGGTGATTGGGCCATGAGAGCTCTGCCTTCATGAACAGATTAATGCTGTTATCATGAGAGTGAGGTGCTTATAAAAGGATGAATTCAGCCCCCTTTTCTGTCTTCATTGCATGTACTTTTTCATCCTCTTTCCCTCTGTCATGAGATGACACTTCAAGAAGGCCCTCACCACATTCCAGAGTGTTGATTTTAGACTTCTCAGCCTCTAAAACTGTGAGAAAATAAATTTCTGTTTTTTACAAATTACCCAGTCTCCAATATTCTGTTATAGTAGCACAAAACATACTAAAGCAGTGACTCTGCAAAAATATGAAGGATTGTTACTTTATCTGTTTTACAACGTAGGCCAATCAGTCGAGTTAAATGCAATCAAGAAATTAAACTATGTTTTAAACCAATAGTTTTGTTTTTCACTCTAATCTTACACTCAAAACAAAATCTAATTTTCTGAATGACTTTTCCAGAAATTGATGGTACATCCTGAATTGAATAAAAGATGATAACATGCTTAGAATGTAGATGACACTGGATGATAAAGCCCTTCTTACTATTCCCAAGGATAAAATCTTAGAAAAAAATTCTGTCACTTTAAAAATTGTGGTTGAGCACCGAATGAGAGAGTAAATTGTCACATTACTTCCTTCAGTAAATGCAGTGAAAATTTATTTTGAAAGGTTCTAATTCCAAAGTTAGATAATTTTACATTAAATTAAGATGTGTGTGTATATGTACGTGTATGTGTGTGTGTGTATATATATATGAGAAGTTTGAGAATTTTATGACTGCTCTATTTAAAGATTTTTTCTTAACTAATGCTTCTAGAACAAAACAATAAGGCCTCTATTTGTAAATTCAATTTTTTTTGGGGGGGGAGCTTTAATTTTTTTCAGATTATCTTTGTTCCCTTACTGAAGTAAAAGTGTGTTTGTCACTGAATGCAAGATGAAAAATACACATGTGACATATTTTAATCCATGAAGACTCAGACTTTTGCATAAAAGCTAAAATTACAAAAGCAGCTATAGTTAAAAACCTTAAAATGTCTCTAAATTACTAGACTTTATACCAAAGTCCTAACATTTACCACTTCCTCAGTTGGTTCCTGGATTGTGTGTGTGTATAAGATAAATTGGTTTTACAACAGATATATGTTCTAAACCAAATACACACATACACACTAACATCCACATTGTAGCGTATAGTTTATTGCAAATTAAAAACTTAATGGAGGATATAGATGACATTTCAAATAATTGAACATGGCTGGTCTCTTTTTATTTCTGTTCTTCCTTAATAGTATACAGATGCTGTCTAAAATTCTGTGTGTCCTATATCTTTGTATTTTTTGCTATACTCTTGGGAGAGGGAAGGAGTTTCTTATCAAAGGGCACAATGTTCAGATGATAAAATAGCAATTGATTTATTACCAGTCCTTTAGTGAATAATACAATGTGACCCATAGCACCTATATTTTGATTTCTATTATTTTTCACTAATGAAACCATAGGCTTTTACACTACAGTTCAATCCTAAAAGAATTTTTTCTATCCAAATTCTTCTGAAAATACCTGAGGGTAATATAATAAGGACAAAAGAATGGACTTGGAGAGGCTTCTACACTGACTAGCAGTAATTAGATTTGTAGATACATAGAAAACTTGAATCTATACAGGTAATTTATCCACTTCTTTTTTTTTTTTCTAATTGAGATGGAGTCTTACTCTGTCACCCAGGCTGGAATGCAATGGCATGATCTCGGTTCACTGAAACCTCTGCCTCCCAGGTTCAAGTGATTCTACTGCCTCAGCCTCCCGAGTAGCTGGGATTATAGGTGCCCACCACTATACCCAGCTAATTTTTGTATTTTTAGTAGAGATGGAGTTTTACCATGTTGGCCAGGCTGGCCTTGAACTCCTGTCCTCAAGTGATCCTCCTGCCTTGGCCTCCCAAGGTGCTGGGATTACCGGTGTGAGCCACTGCGCCCGGCCTGTCCACTCTTATACTCTACAGAGGCAGACATTACACACTGCAAAGTCATATATGAGTTTCCAGTGGTGTTCACTAGTGTTATATGTTGTTCCACAAGTCATGCACTAAAATTTATACTACTGCTAGGCTAACACTCAAAGATGACATATAAAAATTTTAATTGTACATAGGAGTCTTTAGAAATGCTATGATTGTTTATTTTGTAAATTTTATATTTAAAGTATTATAGTAGTGCTGTTGAATAATGAATTTAAGATAGGTTATCCATCTAGAAATTAAGCCATGGAAAACCAAAGTAAAATAATCAGATATGTAAAACTGGTAATATAGACAAGACATCAAGATGGCTCTTATCAAATTAACACAAAAGGTATTCTTCATATATAAAGGTTAAATATTGAAGCATCTGAATTGCTCCCCATCTATAAAATGTAGAGCTGTGTAAAATTAAGATGATACAGAAGCAATTGATTAAAACAACAATTTGAGATAAAATAACTCTTTCTGACTAGAGGCAGAGTGGCTGTGGGAGCCACCTGCTGAATGGTGGCTTGGACTTATGCTACTTAAACTTCAGGAACCTGACTGCTCAGTGAGCCACACTGTCCTAACATACTAATGTGATGGTTACTTTTATGTGCTAACTTCCCCGGCGTGTGGGTGGCCAGATATTTGGTTAATCATTATTCTGGATGTGTCTGTGAGGATATTTCTGGGGAAGATTAACTTTTGAATCCATAGAGCTATTATAGTAAAGCAGACTCTCCTCTGCAATGTGGGAGAGCTTCACCTAATCCATTGGAAGCCTGGATAAAACAAAACTGCTGAGTAAAAGAGAGTTCATTCTCTCTCTCTTCCTGACTGTCTTCCAGCTGGACATTGATTATCTGTCTTCAGACTCACACTGCAACTTACAGCATCAGCTTTTGTGAGTCTCCAGCTTGCTACCTAAGGATCTTGAAACTTCCTAACCTCCATAATGACATGAGCCAATTCCTTATAATACATCTCTGTCTCTCTCTCTTTACACATACAGACACATACATACACATACACAAGATATCCTATTGCTCCTGCTTCTCTGGAGAACCTTGACTAACACACTACCTATGCCCAATACCTAAGGTATTGCAGTGAATACAAATAATCAAAACATAATTTGTAATCATCCTACCAAATCTAAAAGAATTTTAAAAACAATATAACATAAAAAGTTATGCACGATGTTTATTTAAATGAATCAATATCTGTCACTGTTAGAACCTAAGAGAGCTTTGGGACACATAACACAAAGATCTGAATTAGCAGTAAAACTTGTTACCTAAAAGAATGATAATTTGTCTCATCTTTTGTGACTCAAGGGTCATGACAGCCACAAATAGCATTATTGTAACGGCCACACTAAAATTATGTATAACTTCTCTTACCTGTTTCAGTGGAAAAAATTGAAAATATTGGATTTCATATTAAAATGGTAACATAAAAAGACTCAAAATTATAAACTGAAAACACTATTAAGTCAAACGTATATTGCATAATTAAACGATTCTACTTGTAAATTGTGATCTACTTTTATAAGTAAAATTAAAAGGTACCATTATTTGACAACTGTTTACTTATTTTTCTTGTTAAATCATATGTTATTTCAGTAGATTATTCACTGTCATACCAAATTGTTTAGATAGATAACTTGTCACCATTTTTTTGGTTTTTAGTTATTTATTCATAAATTCAGGCATTCATCCATTCACATGACAAATTCTTATTGAGGGGGTCACCACATGTCAAACACAGTACCATGTACTGGGGAAACATTACTGAACAAAGCAGTAAAAAATTCCTGCCTTTACAGTGTATGTTGTAGAAAGTAGAGATAGACAATGAAGACCAAATTGTCTAATTTTATTTATTATATTAAAAGATGATAAATGCTGTGGAGAAAATACAGCAAGGGATAAGGCAGATTGTAAATACTGTAGAACAGATTACAAATTTTAATGATGTGGTCAACTTAGGTCTTATTTAAAGGTAACTTTGAGCAAAGGAGTAAAAAATGTAGACAAGGTAGAGAAGATATATCTGGTGAAAAAGTGTTCTAGGTATTAAAAAAGCCAGAATAAAGGAAAATGTTGTCTCTATAAAAGTATTTTTATCATTGATTCCAAATCAATAAGGAAAATACTGATGTGGAATGTTTCAGTAAGTGTTTGAATTGCATTTATGGCCCAAAGCTCCCTAATACTCATAATGTATTTAGTAATTTTTCTCTCCAGGGAAGAAGATAGCAATAAAAAGTAATGATGATAAACTCCTGTCCTGAAGTAGATAGAGATCCATGTGAATTCTTCTGAAAATGGTAACTTTTACAGCATTGAAACAAATGAAGTTATAAAATGATTGCCAAGTTCTAGCAAGAAATCTATATCAGATTACTGTTTAATGCTGTTGTCACAGAAGGCCTGACCACTAAGCCCTCCTCTAATGAGATAATGAATTTGGGATTGGAAGTCATTATCAAAATCATTGCTGGCCTAGGCATGTCACAAGAGGGCTCTGAAAGCTATTCACTTTTGAAGCAGTTTGCCCGATGATAGGTGAGAACCCTCCAAAGGTCTGCCTCACAAACTGGTGGAGAATCCAGTTTGGATTCTGCATGTGAAAAAAATACTCATACCACAAACAGACGGCTGAAACCATATAAGGCAAATATGGAAACAGAAGTGATTTGCCAACCAGAATGTTGTATAATTTTTTTTGGTATAAGAAGACATAAGGGTAGGAAAATAATCCTCTGAATAGAGGTATCCTGACATATATGCATTTTGCCTATTAAAATAACTGAACATTGAAAATTAAATCTGACCTTGAGTATTTTAACTCAACCAGCTACTCAACCTCAAAACTCTTTTTTTCTTAGTTAACCATTTCCTATTTTTCATTGCATTGTCTCTATGTTTGTGTGTTCATAAAAGAGAGAAAGAGATTGAGAGAGAGAGAGAGAGAGAGAGAGATCTGGTGCTTAGTATGTCTTCTATTTTAACTAGGATTCTTCTACAGATTTTGCATTAAAAAGTTACCAAAACATCTATTTCTATTTTAGGGAAATCAGTATTGTGGTGTATATTCTCTGTTACTATTTTAACTGGGGGAAAAGCCCTCAAGTAGGCCATGGAATTGTGGAAGGAAAGTATGAGAGGATTTTTCTCCTCATGACATAGGACGATCCTCCCCTACACCTTGGTGTATGGAGCACAAAGGCTACTGAGAAAAAGGGTAGGTAGTTTTTATTAAGAGCCAAGAAATTTCTTGGAAAGAAAGAAATCAAGACCCTGACACACTTTGGGATGGGGCTGGGGACACTGAATGTTAGTATGTTATGAATAGTCAGTCCTCATAGATCAGTAGACAGGAAAGGACACCAAGCAAACTCACCAAAACCCAAAGAGAAACTAACTATGAGAAGGAAGAGAGTCAACTTCTGTGTAAACAAAGGCTTGGCTAGTGCCAAGGAGGAGCTGGTCTTGACCTGATCGAGAAACACCCTCTGCCCACTCAACCCTGGAACTTGGGTATTCTCTAGGAAGATAGCCACCTATTTTGGTATAAACTAGGAATCCTGTGTCATTTTAATACTGCAGAAATCTTTCTCTGATCTCGAAGAATGACTGTATCTTGGATCTGTACTGATGGTTCCAGAAGCAATGGGTAAAGGGAGTACATTTCTAGCCTTTCCTATTGCTCAACCAAGGTTTCAGGAGTCACCGACAACATATTTTAGCACATCAATTGGACATTCTAGGATACTTTATTGTGGTTGTGACATCCCCAAGCCTCCAAGAGCTTGAGGATTCTATTTCCAGTAATAAGAAAAAGGTAACAAAATATTGATCCTTAGACTGAATAAGTATAAGGAATTATTAGTCTTTGCCCAGGAGGGTAATCTCAGAGTAAAAAAGAAAGAATATGAAATTTTCCTCATTGTGAGAATGTAACTGCGCAGCTTAGCTTCACACTGTGTTTTAAAACTTTTGTTTTCTGTAGTACCTGTTACTCAGGAGGCTGAGGCAGGAGAATAGCTTGAACCTGGGAGGCGGAGGTTGCAGTGAGTCGAGATTGCACCACTGCACTCCAACCTGGTGACAGAGCAAGATTCCATCAAAATCAAAAAACAAAAAATGAACACTTTTGTTTTCTTTCCTTCTTTCTCCCCAGTCTCAAGGTGTGCTTTGAGGCAAACTACAGATGTGTTTTCTTCATCTTGAAATACAGCCTTGGAATGTGCTTTAAAACTCCACTCCTTTCCCTTTTCCACTTATGCTTCCATGCCTTATGCACATTTGTTTACCTGTGTGCTTGTTAAGCTCACACCATGCTCACTTATCTAGTCACCTATCTCCATAGAAGCTTCAGTGGCTGAAGCCTGATGTGAACCAGGCACCTCCAGAATTCTCTCCCTAGCAGGGGTTTACTTCCAGGCTGGAGTTCACTTCAGGCTGGAGACTGACTGCAACACTGACTGATTGATTTGTACCATGGTTGAGCCCATGATGCTGCCAGCCCCTTCACCACATGGAACAATAATTCAAGATAAGCCATCAGAGCAAGTCACACTGCCTGGCACTTCCTAGCCCCTATACCTCTTCTGCATTCCAAGCCCCTCTTCTTAAACCCCTGCACTCTCTCCAGATATTGGAAAGTGGCAATTTTTGGAAAGGATTCTGGCCACTTTCCCCCTTGCTGTCAACAAATAATAAAATTCACTCTCTTTTTATCATAACTTACTCTTGTTATTTTGTCTTCTTCCTACAAGCGACAAACAGATGGACCCCCTTTTGGTTACAGGAAGGACAATGCAAGTCACTTACGATTGAACATTAGGCTGGGCACAGTGGGTCATGTCTATAATCTCAGCAGTTTGGGAGGCCAAGGCAGGCAGATCATTTGAGGTCAGGAGTTTGAGACCAGCCTTGTCAACATGGTGAAACCGTATCTCTACTAACAATACAAAATAAGCCAGGCATGGTGGTGCACACCGGTAATCCCAGCTACTCGTGAGGCTGAGGCAGGAGGATCCCTTGAACCCAGGAGGTGGAGGTTGCAGTGAGCCGAGATCATGTCATTGCACTCCACCCTGGGGGACACAGTGAGACTCTATCTCAAAAAAAAAAAAAAAAAAAAAAAAGAACATTAAAGAGTTATGACCTTATCTCATGCCCCAAATTAGTAAAGCGTAATTAAGCTTAGAAAATGTCTGTGTGTATATGTATAAAATAATAGCATATGTATGTTACCAATGGTTATCTCTGAGCATTGAGTTTGCTGGAGTCTCTCTTTGTTAGATCCCTGAGGAGACTGAGGATAACTTCGGAGAATTACAGGTTCTCCTGCAGAATAAAGTCTGACTAATCAGTGAGACTTTGCAAGGCCACATAGTGAATTAGATGGAGAGCCAATCAAGTTTCTCAACTGCTAGGCTAGTTTTCTGTGTGCCTGCTGTTAACACTTTTGTTTTTTAGCTCATATTTAAGTGTTGTTCATAGTGTAGTTGACATGTGTGACTTTATGATACCCAGTAATCATTTCTCCTTTTTCTGATAACAATACTTCAATTTTGCTTTCATGGAACCATCCTGCCTCCATTCACAGAATATTTTTTAAGTGGGAATTCTATCTCCAATCCCAACAGTGGGTACCTAATGTGGGTCTAAGCCTATTCACGTATGTCTCCCCCGGGTCAAAGTGCATGTGACTTGATCTGGGCCAGTGAAACAGAGTGAATATAAGGACTCGTGAGGGAGATTTCAGAAAGAAAACTGCTCTCTTGCTTGTGGTGTTGAGATACTGTGAGTCTGCATATGCAAGGCATGTGATGGTCCAGCCAACCCAGGGGAAGCAGAACTGAGAAACACTTTCTACTATTCTTAACTCCCTTTCCTGTTTCTTCTCAAATATTTGCCCTGTGTATCTGCTGACTTGGAGGAAAGGGGTATGATAGCAATAATAGCCTAAGGCATGCATTTAAATGTAGTAAATATGGCTCCAGGAATGCCTGAACATCTATTTCAGAGAATATAGGTTTATTCAATGGGTCACTTTGTAGTTCCAGTTTAATCTTATTCACACTCTCATCTATGTTTGTTTAATGAAAGCTGTATTCAAGCCAGTGTGGACCTAAGCTTGTTCTGTTCAGGCCTAAACTTTCTCTCCTGATAATATTGTACACTGACTTTGGTCACCACTGTTTAAGGATCGTGATGATGGTGTTGTTGGTAGTGGGTGCATGTTTCTGGTGGAAAACGGAAATGGAAAGTTAGGAATGCATTACTGAGAGGCGTTACCTTTTCAAAAATAACTGAAATGCATGTAAGCTTTCAGGGTGCCTGAAGTTAGTAGAAATATCCCTGGAATCATATATACTCCAGGCAAAAATAAGTCCTGCTAATGCTTTCTGGTAAACAAAATAGTATAGTATTCCAATGTGTCTACAAGTAGAGTGCTTCCCTTTTAGCTTTCATTCCGCCATGGGTCCCAAAATTTCTCTATTTTTGAGAATTTTAGAGAGAAATTTACAGCGTTGACAGATACGCAAATAGGCATCAGGCAAACAGGCTCTGAACCTTCTAAATTCTACACTATGTAAGAACCCTTCGATTTCGGATATTCCAGAGATGGTTAAAAATTGCATGGAATAAACTGGTTGATCAAATTCTTGCTGTCTTTTAAGTAAAGCCTCTTTGAAATGAAAATAGATTTCTTATTGGTGATATGTGTGCATGCAAAGATAACATTTGCCATTGTGAATGGTGGGTTAAAAAAGATCTAACCAGAGCAGGTATTAAAGAAAACTCACAAGTTCCCTTTTCCTCCTCTTCCTCCTTTTCTCATTTTCTCATTATTCTTCTCTTTCTTTCTCTGCTTTTCCTTCTCCTCACTTCAACACATACTTAAATGGCCAAGTTTACACTGACCCGTAAGTCATTAGGATGTCATGCTGGGCAGTCTCTCTCATTTTCAGATTTTTTTTTTGCTGTTATTCTCTTTTTTTCTGCCTTCTTTTTCATCTTATTTTCCACTTCACCAAATCTCAACCATTCTTGTTCTCTATCACATTCTTTCAGTGTTACTTGGTTTTCAATATTAATCTTATAAACAAAGGCATTGATAGATAGTAGCTGTTTTCCCCCATCATAAAACCATTCACTTCTTACAGGAGTTCTGCTGGAGATGAAATGCCCACCCTCAGATTAGCATCTTCAATTCTGGAATATTAGGCATCACAGAAGGTGAATTGGTGAGATTTTTTGGGAGGTAAAAAAATATGTTTTCATGGTCCTTTTTGGACAATATTACCCAGATAGTGACTTACTCTAGTAAGGTTGCCCATGTATAAATGGGCATGGAAGGAGCAATTTACAAAACTCTGGGCCACTGAGCCAAGTTTGAAAGTGCATCAGGAAGCAATAGAGACAATGACCTTCACACATTGTGTAGCTTTCTTCACGTGGACATCACACCTTGAAGATTTTTCTTACAAAATGTTGGAGAAATCTCTATAATTTCAGCAGCAACAACAACAAAACAGACACAGGACTTCCTAACTTTTGTGCTTTTGAGTGGATTATAGATGTCGTGTTCAATATCGTTTCCTTCAGCCAAGTGGTTTTCAACTTGAGCATGAATCAAAAATCCACACCAGCACAGTTTCTGATTCTGTGGGTCTCAGGTGGAGCTTGTGAGTTTGCATTTATAAAAAGTTTGCAAGAGATGGTGCTGTTGATGTTGGTTTGGACCAATAATTTGGCAATCAGGTTATCAGGCAGGAGTTCAAGGAATCACATTTGATAGTCTTTAATATAATCTTCTATACACTAAAGAGATGCTCTGCCTTGGGAAAACTTATTTTAGTATCCAGTGAAAGCACCCTGGGTTGTTGCTGAAGCAGTTTATGTTAGTGACATGGAACAAGGCTCCAGATAAGCTGGTCAGAGGTGAGGGTCAGAGAAGCCATGAGAGAGCTCCTGGAGGGTGTTTCTTCAGGAGCAGATCTTGAATTTGTGTGTTTGTGACAGATATGTTTTGTCGGTGCATCCAAGCTAGCTATAGTATGACTGGCCTAAAAATGGATGCATATTCTGCAAATTAGATATTCTCCATTATTTTGAAATATATCACATACAAATTTTTTGGGGGGTTTGAAATCCAGTTTCATTACTATAAAAAATTCCAATTTACCATTTGTAAATGAGAGAAAAGCAAATGCTTTTAGATTTTTTAAATATAATTTCAATTTGCCAGTTTTTAGGCACCTATAAAAGTGAAAAAATGGTTTTAAAATGTTTATTATCTATTTGTAAATAAACTTTTTCTCGTTGTGACTCCTAAGGATTTAAAGAAATATCATCATTAAAAATCATGATTAGGAATTGCCTGTAGCCTGCTCAATCATAAAATCAAACATAAAAATCTATTTTTGTGAAAGCAAGCTCAAGTTTCTCATTAAAGCAAAAAATTAAAAAGACTTTACTTGGAAGTTTTTTGTAAATCCAATACTTAATATCCTTTCTAACACTTTTATTCTATTTTTCTAATGTTATTTTATTACATTAAAAATGTAACTCTTTTTAAAACCAAGCCCTATATAAACACTTTCAAATTCATTCCAGTTTATCCCAGTGTGGCATACAGATATAATCTTTTTCTTTTTAATGTGTGTTATAAGTGGAAAGTGGTTGGAAGGCAGTGCCACAGTCCCCATTGAATGTTGATTAGTGAGACAGAATTTAAAATTCTCTAGACTTCTCTGTCTAAAGCTGCAGACAGTAAACCACCTGAGAGGAGATTTGTGCTGTTATGGGAAGAATCAACTGTGCTTTTCCTCTTAAAATAATTTTAAGGTGAGTAGGTACCCATTGCTTTAGGGGGTATATGTAACCACGTCTTTTTGTGATTTGACAGAGGCTGTTTCCTCATTATTCCTTGGCACACAAGAAACAGGCCTGGGGAATAAGTGTATACATCTGTGCAAAGGATGAGTGTCTTCCTGGATCAAGACCCCAAGGAGTTTCCCTTTGAGGTTCGGTGTTACTATAAAAAACTTCTGTGCTAGATTAAGATGGCTCCAAATAAGACCTTCATGGACACTGAAAGAGGAATTCACTTTACAAGAAATGAAAATCCTAATTGGTGACTTGGATTCATGACTGCTTATGTCATAAAGAGAAGAATTACTTAGGCACAGCATTTGTTAAAGGCAAGAGATCTCTTTCTAATCCAGATGCTTTGAATTTGCAGCCAATATTTAAGCATAATGAATAAGTTATAAATTATATATACATATATATGCATGCATGTATATAATATATATGTATTTGTGTTTATAACATATGCATGCATGCAATATGTATGTATATAACATACATGTCTGTATGTATATTATATGTTTGTATATGTATGTGCTTATATATGCATGTATGTACATATATATAAATACAAATTAATTGTGAATTCTTATTAAGGACTGAATTTTTGAGAACCCAAGTAAAGTATTTTCTCAATTGAATATAATACTAAAAGCAATGTTGTCATTTTCCTCAAAAACAAAAATAAAAACTCACCAGACCCGGCATAGGGATCTGATTCAGACAGAATATCCTCAAAGCTTTGGGAGACTACTTTCATTGGCAACAGTGGCAACTTAAAATGGGGCCCAGTGTTATGGATTGGTTTCTTCACCTGTGTTTGCTTGGCATTTAGAAATAGGGAGTGAAACCAAGAGAGCTATTTGATGGCTATCTACATTGGCCAGGTATGGGATTGGGTAGGAAACTAAAAGATAATGGGAAATGCTAGTCAGAATAATCAGGCATGAGAGAAAAATAAAAAAGCATCCAAATATGAAAAGAAGAGGTCAAACAATTTCTCTTTGCTGACAATATGCTTCTATACCTAGAAAACTATAAAGACTTTGCCAAAGGGCTCCTAAACTTGATAAATAACTTCAGTAAAGTTTCAGGATACAAAATCAATGTACAAATATCAGTATTAGTTGTATATACTAATAATGTTCTAGCTGAGAGCCAAATTAGGAACACAATTCCATTTAAAATAGCCACAGTAAAAAAATGAAGTACCTAGAAATACAGCTAACCAAAGAGGTGAAAGATCTCTACAAGGAGAACTATAAAACACTGCTGAAAGAAATTGGAGATGACACAAATAAATGGAAAAATATTCCATGCTATGGATTAGAAGAATCAATATCATTAAAATGGCCATACTGCCCAAAGCAATGTATAGATTCAGTGCCTTTTAATTCAATGATGTTTCGAAATATAAAGGCCGCTTTTCACAGAATTAGGAAAAACTATTCTAAAATTCATACGGAACCAGAAAAGAGCCAGAATAGCTAGAGCATTCCTAAACACAAAGAAGAAGGCCAGAGGCATCACATTACCCATCTTCAAGCTACACCATAAGGCTACAGTAACCAAAACAGCATTGCTACTGGTACAAAAATGGGCATATAGACCAATGGAACAGAATAGAGAACCCCGAAACGAAGCTGCATACCTACAAACAAATGATCTTTGACAGCCAACAAAAATAAGCAATAGGAAAGAATTCTCCATTCAGTAAATGGTTCTGGGATAACTGGCTAGCCATATACAAAAAAATGAAACTGGACCCCTACTTTTCACCATTAAAAAAAATTAACTCATGACAGACTAACAATTTAACTATAAGATCTCAAGCTATAGATGTCTTAGAAGAATACCTAGGAAATACCCTTCTCAACATTGACTTTGGCAAAAATAAAAAAAATAAAAAAAATAAAAAAAAATTGTGGCTAAGTCCCCAAAAGCAATTGCAACGAAAAAATTGACAAGTGGAATCTAATTAAACCGAAGAGCGTCTGCACAGCAAAATAAATTACCAACCAAGCAAACAGCCTACATAATGGGAGAAAATATTAGCAAACTGTGCATCTGACAAAGGTCTAATATCAAGAATCTACAATGAACTTAAATCAACAAGCAAAATAAATGTAATTAAAAAATGGGCAAAGAATATGAACAGATGCTTCTCAAAAGATTTACAAGTGACCAACAAACATGTGAAAAATGCTCAACATCACTAATCATTAGAGAAGTACAAATCAAAACAATAATGAGATACCATCTCACGCCAGTCAAAATGACAAATAATAAAGAGCCAAGAAAACAATAGATACAGGCGAGGCTGTGGGGAAAAGGGGATGCTTATATGCTGTTGTTGGGAATACAAATTAGTTCAGCCAGCATAGAGTTTTCTATAAGAACTTAAAATAGAACTCCCATTCATCCAGAAATCCTGCTACTAATGAAAATAATTTATTCTATCTAAAAGACACATGAACGCATACATTCATTGCAACACTATTCATAATAGCAAAAACATGGAATCAACCTAGTGTCCATCAGCAGTGGATTGAATAAAGAAAACGGTACATATACCATTGGTGGCATACATGTACCATGGACTATACAGCCATAAAAAGAACAAAAATGTACCTTTTGCAGCAACATGGATGGAACTGTAGGCCATTATCCTAAGCAACTTAACCCACAAGGACAGAAAATAAAATACTGCATGTTCTTATAAGTAGGAGCTAAACATTGAATACAGGTGAATGTGAAGATGGGAAAAATAGACTCTGAGGATAGGGGCTAAATCATAGGAGCTGAAAAACTTCTTATTGGGTGCTATGCTCACTACCTGGATGATGAAATCATCCGTATCCCAAACCTCAACATCACACAACATATTCATGTATCAAACCTGCGCTCGTGCCCTCTGAATCGAAAATAAAAGCTGAAAACAACAACAGCAATAAAATAAGAAGTTTTGACTGCAGGGTGAAGGGCATTAGCCTGATTATACAATGATAGATATATATAAGAGGCATTTTTAGAATTAAAGTCCACATTGGAGGAGAGGGAGTATCTTTAAATTTCCTCACTGGAGGGATTTCTAACTTCAGAGGCAAATTAGGAAATCAATAACTACACCTTTAGAAAAAAATATTTGAAGGTTGCTATAAATAGGAACTTAGAACAGTTTCTGATACAAAAATTTAGGATTGATATCTTCGCAGTTTGACCACATACTCTAATGCAGGAAAGTAAATGTTAGGATGCAGAATAGCAAGGGATGGGAGAGTTGACACACTTAATGCAAAAGGTGAATGATGTATAACCAAAAAAGAAAAAAATCTTTGGAAAATCTGAGGCAGATACTTTCTTGAACATGTCTGAAGATGGATTTGAGTTAATACTCTCATTACCAGTTTACATTTTTGTAGTTTCAGATCTGTCTCTTTCTCTCCCTCTCTATAATGGCATAATACACACAGTCATATAAGTATGTGTCTATACCTTAGGTGTATATATGTATAGTATATAAGTTTATACTTAATTTCGTTAGTAAATAGAATGTGTTTAATTCTACTGTGGGTTAGTTTCTTCTCAATAATTTTTATTTGCTCATTCCATTTTCTTGGTGGATAATCACTTTTCAAACTACACTCATGAAACATTCTCAATGACCTTAGTTGCCTGTTGAAGTTTTTATTTTTATTTAATTTTTATCATTTAAACTCTGTAGTTCAAATTACTGAGTATCAAATTAAGTTTTCATCCTGGAAACTGTAGGAAACTTATTATTCCTTACAGTATTCTGCCTGGTTATTATCCTTAGCAGCCATTAACTCCCACAGGAAGTAAGGAAGTTATGAGATTTTTTTTTCTTGCATATTTCCAATAGGAGAAAAACGGAAAAGGACTTTAAAGGAACAATAATAATACAATTATAAAATGGTAACCTGCTGTATTATCTCATGTACCAGAGCTGAGGGAACACAGAGAAAATCCAAGTGCTGAACAATTTTGCTTTTGTATAACCTGAATAAATAAAGTTTTGCCAACTTTATTAGAATATGGATAAACACATTAAGTTAGGAAAGGATTTTAAGGAGAAAATTATCTTAATTCATCTTACAAAATAGCAAAGCTAGTAGACAGAGACAGACATACAGTTTTTTTTTTTTTTCATATGTCTAACAGAAGCTATGGGACTGCAGTCTTTTCTGTAAATGGATTCAAAATCCACGAGTAACAAGTGCTTTTCTATTGTACTCAAGGGAGCAGAATTACATTTGAAGGGTTGGGAACTCTTCAAACATATATGAAACTTGATGCTCCCAAAAGATTGTGCAAGCTGAAAGGTTAAATGGGCTAGAGAAGGGTTTAGATAAATCCCTGGATGCCTGAGCCATAATCAGTCATTTACAGGGAATTAGACGTTTAGAGATAGTGGTCTTGTGAAGATTATGTCTCCGCAAAGCCAAAGTCCCTTACGGACACTTTAAGAGTGGCAATTCTGACCAGTCCTTTTACTCTTATTAAACAGAAGTTCTGAGAATTTTCATATTCTGGGACATAATATACTTTATATATAAATGTGAGTTTTTGCTATGATCCCTGGGAAACACAGCAGCCAGTCCAGGCTAAACCCAAAGGAGCACTAAATCTCTCTCTAATTGAAGAATTCCAAATTAAATATTATGTACCAGGAAAGAGTGATAATCATTCCTAGAGTTTATTTTCTGAAAAAAGGTAGGTTTGAGACTCTATACATCTCCATCCTCCTTGGTCTATTCTCTTTCCCATAATCTCCTCCATTTATAATGTGCTTAATTATAGAGATTATTAAGATATAATTACATAAGACTAAAGGAGAAAGAATCATGTAAAATAACTGAAAATGAAACCCATTTGACCCCCTTTTCTGGATTGCATTGCAGGTCCCATAAATTTGAGTATATGATTGAAAAATTGCAAAAATGTCCCAAGTTTTTTTGTTTTTTTATCCCTCCCTTTATCCAAATCATTTGCAGTGTGATTTCACAGTTCTTTTAATCAAGGGGTTGTCTATTTCCCCAATCCTTATTAGGGTGCCCTTGTGTAATAGTTAATTTCATATTGTCAGCTTGACTGGGCTAAGGGATGCCCAGAATAGAAATATTTTTGCCGGGCGTGTCTGTGAGGGTGCTTCTGAAAGATAGCAGCATTGGAATCAGTAGACTGAGAAAAGATCTCCCTCACCAATGCAAGTGGACACTCTTCAGTGGTTGAGGGCCTTAACAGAAGAAAAAGGAGAAAGAATGGTGAATTTGCTTTCTTTGATTGAGCTGGGACATTCATCTTTTCTTGTCCTTGGATATCAAGGCTCCTGAGTCTCAGGCCTTCAGACTAGAGCTGACTCACCATTTTCTCCTCTGTTCTCAGGCCTTCAGGTTTGGAATGGAACTACACCACTGGCTCTCCTAGACCACAAGCTTATGAGTTTGTTAGCAATATGTTACCGTAATAAATATATAACTTTATACCTTCTTGTGTTCTTCCTTCTGTATTTCCTTGGTGATATTATTTTGAAACAAGTGGCCGCATAACAAATTCAGGAGAATAAGGAGAAAGCTATAGGCTAAACTTAAGGAAATGAATCTGATGTATTGTTTGTTATTGAATGAATTACATAAAATATATGTAGATAAGCGTATTTTATTGTTTGAGTTAGACCTTTAATTTCATTAGTGTAGAATATCATCAACCAGCTTCTAGTTAAAAATGAGGTTCCAGGATTTCTGCTTGTACAAATGATGAACTAGATAATTTGGACACCTAAAAAAGCTGGAAGAAGTATGAAAAAACTCTGCTTAAAATTAGCAAAGGACTAACAACATGCTGAGGAGTAACTAGCCTAAAGTATCAAGTAAAGAAGACTGTCCAGCATTAAGAGCAGTTTTTCTTTCTTTCTTTTTTTTTTTTTTTTTGCTAGGATTTTTTGATAATTGGAAAAAAGTGGTTGAAAGCCTGAGCTGAACTTTTGTCAGCATGAAAAAACCTGGGGAACAAAGGCTGTGTTTCAAGGCTTTCCAAAGGTGACAATTCTTGGAAACTACCGTATGTGTTTTAGCTTAAAATGCTTACAGAAAGCATATTAGGAATAAGTAAGTAATAGAAATAAGCCAATTCAATACTGGGGGAACCGAATGAATTTCAATTGTATTAAAATTATAATAAAATTGTATTAAGGTGATCCCTCTACACTGAGGGTGTACCTGATTACCTGGAAACAGTAAATAGAAATCCCCTTCATAGATTCTATTATCTTAGGCATTAAATTATGTCTACAAATAAGTTTCCAAAGTCGATGTTTGGCACAAAATCGAAGATTATCAGGCATATAAGGAAGTAAGGTGATAGAGCAACATACACAACAACTAGCAAAAGTTACAGACATTAGAAACAGTTAGAAATCAGTTAATATACGTATATATTACCAGACTCAAACTAGGAAAGAATTAGACTTTTTATGTACATAAAGAAAAAGAATCAAACCTAAAA
>NW_012101478.1:294004-295205 GCF_000951045.1 Mandrillus leucophaeus
TTTTTTTTTTTTTTTTTGAAATGGATCTCCCTCTGTCACCTTAGCTGGAGTGCAGTGGTGTGATCTTGGCTCACTGCAACCTCTGCCTCCTGAGTTCAAGTGATTCTCCTGCCTCAGCCTCCCTGAGTAGCTGGGGCTACAGGCACACGCCACCATGCCAAACTAATATATTTTTTTGGATTTTTAATAGAGACAAGTTTTCACCATGTTGGCCAGGCTGGTCTTGAACTCTTGTCCTCACGTGTTCCGCCTGCCTCAGCCTCCCAAAGTGCTGGAATAACAGGTGTGAGCATTCAAGTTACCAGGAAAATACAACTCTATATTTGTATATATTTAATAAAATATTCTTAAAAATATATTTAAGGCAAAAATGATAGAAGTAAAATAATAATAATGAGAGATTTTAAACACCCATATCTCTAATAGAAAGATAAGGAAGATTTGGAAGATATGGAAGAGTAAGCTTAATAAAAGTAACCAAATGGAACATCCTACCCAACAACTGCTGAGTATACTTTTTTCATGCATGCACAGAATATTTATTAAAATTGGCTATAAACTTACACAGTACAGTATATATTCTGATCAGAGGGATGAATTCAGATCTATGTATCAAGATAAATGTAATGTAATATATATAAATATTACATGTATTAATATGTTCTTAGAAATAAAAAAGCATACTCAAACTTTAGGTCAAAGGAAAAAAATAAAAATATTAAAAATATACATCAAAACTTGTGAAATACAGCTAAAACAATTATTGGAGGAAATTTTATTTATATGTAAATAAACTGAGTACAAAGAAAGTAGAAGGAAGGAAATAAAGTAAATACAAAGATAAAGAGGCATAAGATAGAGAAGACCAAAAATAATCAAAATTTAGTTTCTTGAAAAGGCTAATACAATTGATACACTTCTGGTAAAATTAATCAAGAAAAAGAAAAAAGAAAAGATACAGATAATCTCAGGGATGAAAACAGAAGTGATACTACGGATTCTGTGGCAAATCACAACATATTAAAACTTGTGAGAGGCAGGAGAGCAGGGTTTAGGTGAAAGTGTATATTCATATATAAAGAAAACTAAAGAAAATAGAAGAAAAGAACAGTAAGCAAAAAAATAAGTATACAATGTGGAGGAGCGACAAAGGCAAAATCTGATTTTGAAAAAAGCAGTAAAGTTTATATTCCTCTGGTGC
>NW_012101478.1:295255-296375 GCF_000951045.1 Mandrillus leucophaeus
TTTTTTTTTTTTTTTTTTCTCGACTAGAAATTCTGGGACTGGAAAATTCAATAACTCCAATGAAAAACTCAATGGAGAGGTTCAATAGCAAAGTAGACATAGCCAAACTGAGAATCAGTGAAATGAAAGAAGATAAGTACAAGAAATTATCTCAAAGAATTGATGTAGAAGAAGAATAAATGTATATTTAATTGGCGTTTTTAAGGAAGATGAAAATGAGAGGAAAAACACTTGAGAAGATCATATTTTTTTTCAAATCTAGTATTGTCAATTAACAAATTCAAAGAATCAAAATAATTCTAAATAGGATAAGTGAAAATAAATCTACTTGTAAATATGTAATCATGAAACTGCAGAAACCCAAAGAAAAAAGAGAAAATCTTAAAAGCAGCTGTATGAACATAACAGATGCTCTACAAAGCAGCTAAAGTTGGACTAGCAGCAGCAATCACAACAGAAATTATGAAAAACAAAGCGGAATTATCCACCCAGCAAAGATATCTTTCAAAAGTGGAGTAAAATATTTTGGAACCAAACAGAAAAAAAAAAGAAAAAGAAGAAAAAGATGAAAACCATGAGGATTCTTGTACTAACAACATAGCTAGAGGTATTCTCTGGACAAAAGTTCCAAGTGGAAGCTCTCCATTCCAAGTGAAAGCTCTTACAAAGAAATGGAGAAAGAACCATAGAAACTGTATATATATGCATCAATCAAATTAAATATTAAACATTGACAGTGAAAAATAATCATAATAACTTAAGGACTTTAAAACATATAGAAAACTAAAGTGTAAGAAGACAGTAGCATATAAGTTGAGAGTGGGGTAACTTGGACTGAAGTAGTCAAAGTTCACTACATTTTCTGGGAGGAGGGCACATATAACACTAGAATTTAATTAGTTAAAAATGAAAATTTTAATCTAAGGTAACACTAAAATAATCATCAAGCAAATTAGATTTCTGAAGCATCAGGAGGTTAAATCAATTTTTTAAAATTTAACCCTCACTAAAGGCAAAAAAGAAAAAAAAACCCCACAATTAGAAATCACATTGAAATGTGGCATATGTATCTGTGTGTATATATATGTATATGTATATACACAGAATTTCTACTTCAATA
>NW_012101478.1:297685-314637 GCF_000951045.1 Mandrillus leucophaeus
AATTGATACACTTCTGGTAAAATTAATCAAGAAAAAGAAAAAAGAAAAGATACAGATAATCTCAGGGATGAAAACAGAAGTGATACTACGGATTCTGTGGCAAATCACAACATATTAAAACTTGTGAGAGGCAGGAGAGCAGGGTTTAGGTGAAAGTGTATATTCATATATAAAGAAAACTCAAGAAAATAGAAGAAAAGAACAGTAAGCAAAAAAATAAGTATACAATGTGGAGGAGCGACAAAGGCAAAATCTGATTTTGAAAAAAGCAGTAAAGTTTATATTCCTCTGGTGCAATTAATGAGAAAAAAAATGAAAAATAACACATAGCTGTAGAATTGAAAAGAAGGATAGCAATACAAAGACCAGAACATTAAAAAGATTATAAGAGGATGTTAGAACTTTTTTTTTTGGTTTACTTTTTTAAAAATTAATTTAGTTTTTTTTTTTTTGTTTTTAATTTCCAACTTTTAAGTTCAAGGGTACACATGCAGGATGTGCAGGTTTGTTACACGGGTAAACGTGTACCATTGTGGTTTGCTTCACAGATCATCTCATCACCCAGGTATTAATCCTAGTGTCCATTAGCTAGTCTTCCTGATCCACTCCCCCACCTCATTCCCTACCCTAGAGCAGGACCCAGTGTGTGTGGTTCCCCACCATGTGTCCATGGGTTCTCATCATTTAGCTCCCACTTATAAGTGAGAACATGTGGCATTTGGTTTTCTGTTCCTGCATAAGTTTGCTAAGGATAATTACCTCCAGCTCCATCATGTCTCTGAAAAGACACATGATCTAATTCCTTTTCATGGCTGCATAGTATTCCATGGTATATATTTTATTGCTTTTAGATAAAATTAACAGATGACTAGAAAAAACACAACTGTCTAATTTTATGTAAGATAAAGTAGAACATATAAATGGCTTTTTAAAATAAACTAGTTATTTTAAAAAACTCCCACAAAAAATTTCTGACCCAAATAGTTTAAGTATAAATTATAAACCATTAAAAAAATGCAAATCTTACACAATTATTTTTAAGGAAATAGATGGGGAAAAACATATTGTTTTATGAGACAACATCATCCTGTTACCACAACTTGACAAGATCTAGAATAAAAATTATGGACCAGTTTTCCTCATGAACATTTATACCAAAATTCCTAACAAAATATTAGTGAATTGAATGTAGAAACATATTGAGAGTGTTGTATATCAAAACTAAGAATGCATAGTGGGTTTACCATTTAGAAATCAATGCAATTCACTATATTAATGGATTAAAACAGAAGTATCATGTTACTTCCTACCACCAATGTACAAGTGATCTAGTTTCTCTGCATTCTCATCAGCATTTGGGACTGTCACTGTTTTCTACTTTATCCATTCTTATAAATGCCTAATATCTGCTTGACAGCTTCTTAAGAAACATAGTAAATGATTGCCATAATTAGACCTAGCAATTTGCAGTACTTGATATGATTTTAAAACCCATCATGATGCTTTAGGAATTGAAACTGTGATATTTTAACATAAGAATAAGTGAATAGGTCAATACATAGACTATAGAGTCCAGAAGTAAATTCATAAATTCATGTCAATTGATTTTTAAAAAGCAAAAAGGCACCAAGGTGTTGCGGGAAGTCAGGGACCCCTAAGGGAGGGACCGGCTGAAGCCGGGGCAGAAGAACATAAATTGTGAAGATTTCATGGACATTTATTAGTTCCCCAAATTAATACTTTTATAATTTCTTATGCCTGTCTTTACTGCAATCTCTGAACATAAATTGTGAAGATTTCATGGACACTTATCACTTTCCCAGTCAATACCTTTGTGATTTCCTGTGCCTGTCTTTAATCTCTTCTGTCATCTTCGTAAGCTGAGGAGGATGAATGTTGCCTCAGGACCCTGTGATGATTGCGTTAACTGCACAAATTGTGTGTAGAGCATGTGTGCTTGTAACAATATAAAATCTGGGTGCCTTGAATAAAGGAACAGTATAATAGCAATGTTCAGGGAATAAGGGAGATAGCCTTGGACTCTAACTGCTAGTGAGACAGGAGGAACAGAGCCATATTTCTCTTCTTTCAAAAGCAAATAGGAGACATATTGCTGAATTCTTTTTCTCAGCAAGGAACATCCCTGAGAAAGAGAATGCACCCTGAGGGTAGGTCTATAGATGGCCCCCTTGAGGCGGCCACCTTTTACGGTCAAAGTGGAAGGGATGAAATAAACCCTGGTCTTCTTTAGCGCACCCAGGCTTATTAGGACGAGGAAATTCCTGCCTAATACATTTTGGTCAGATAGGTTGTCTGCTCTCAAACCCTGTCTCCTGATAAGATGTTATCAATGACAATGCATGCCCGAAACTTCATTAGCAATTGTAATTTCACCCCATCCTGTGGTCCTGTGATCTCGCTCTGCCTCCACTTGCTTTGTGATATTTTATTACCTTGTGAAGTATATGATCTCTGTGACCCACACCCTATTCATGCACTCTCTCCCCTTTTGAAAATTGCTAATAAAACTTGCTGGTTTTATGGCTAGGGGAGCATCACGGAACCTGCTGACATTTGATGTCTCCCCCGGACACCCGGCTTTAAAATTTCTCTCTTTTGTACTCTTTCCCTTTATTTCTCAAACCAGCCCAGATGCTTAGGGAATAGAAAAGAACCCACGTTAACCATCGGGGGCGGGTTCTCCCGATACCAAGGCAATTCAATGGGGAATGGCAAATCTTAATAAGAAGTACTGGGGCACCTGGATACATAGCAGGGAAAAAAACAAATCTCGACTCTTCCCTTACATCTTCCAGAAATATTAGTTTGAGGTGGATTTTAGAACTAAACATAAAATTGAAAACTATGATGATCCTAGATGAAAATACAGCAGAATGTTTTTGTAAATTTGAAGTAGGCGGATATTTTCTTAGATTTGATTAAAAATGCACTAAACAAAAAATTAATGTATTCCTTTTGATGGAAATCAACATTTATGCTCTATAAAAGGCATCATTTAAAAATGAAAAGGCAAATGAAGAAGTGGACAAAAATACTTGTAGCACATAATATATATGATAAATGATTTATAGCATTAAAATTATATGAGCCTGATCATGTATAGTCCATATTTCATGTACTTTTCTGTGTGAGAATTAAAGTTGCCAATAAAAGCTTAAAGCAGGCAAACAAAAATAACAAAAAATGTTTTTTAGAAAGTTTCTGGATTAGTGTGCAAGTGTGACCTTGCACAAAAATAGCACCCTTTCCACACTGGATTAATCAGCTGTTTTCCTATTCTACAAATGCAGTCACCCTTTATGAAAAGATAGGTGAAATTGGATAGAAATTTCCTTCTGAAATATCTCATAGACAGTCAATCTAGAAAGTGTAGAACAATCTAGAAACATATACTCTTTCATAAATATATACATACAGACATACAGCTTTTCTAAAAAATTTCAGTCTTTATGGGTTTTTAATTAAGGTGCTATTCTAGTATCTTCTTTTTAACATGATATAGACTCTTGCCTTGGGTAGCTTGGATGTCTGAAATGCATCCTTGGTGAGGCAGTCACTTTGTTTTCTAGCTTTTTTCATAACTTGGAGGAGAAGGTGATTACTCTGTCCAGTCATTTGAGACTTAGCACAGCCCTGTTCCACAGCGGGCTGCTTAAAGTGTTCTTAAGGACAAGTTAATTCCTCCTTTCTAATGTATTTCACTGCCAGTTTAAATGGAAAACGTAATTAAAGGCCTTGTATATATACAGTTTCAACCAGCTACCAGATTGGGTATCCTGCGTATTAAGCTCCTATATTTTTTCCGAGTCTTTTTTACTTCTGAAGTCTGTGCTGACTGCTATTGATGAAACTGAGGCCATTTCTACCATGGAACAACCTGCTGATTCTACCTTCATTGATTTTTGGCTTTGGCTGTCCACCAGGGAGTAATTATGAGAATCTCTTATAGAACAGGGAAAGATTGCAACCCCAGTGTTTAGTCTGCTTCTGTCATCAAGAAACTTTCAGAACATTTCCATAACCTAATTGTGCTCAGATTCAAGGAAACAGAATATTAAGTTTGGTCAAAAGGAAAATATACCTAAGTAGGCTCTAAACTTGCAGCCTCATAAGGTTTATATATTATTTTAGTTTACTGTATTTTTAACTGGAAAGTACTTTACTAACATATAAACAATTCTAGCAATATAACTATACGTACAATGAAAAATCAAGCCTTCCTTCTATTTTGGAACCGCTGCTCTCCTTCCTTGGGGCCACCACTCTAAATGTTTTTTTTGCATACCACCAGACAGAGTTTTTATGCATGTACATATTTAATGATACATATTATAGATATTATAAGTACATTTAAAAACAGAACACAAAAGGAAGAATAATTATGAATTATGAAGAATAATTATGAATAACTCTTCATAATGTGTTTTTAAAACCTATTTTTAATTTATACATGATGAAATTCATTTTCTGTTATACAGTTCTATGACTTTTGATAAAGGCATAGAGTTGCAGAACGGTACAACTAAAATACAAAACAATTCTATCATCCCTCTCCCTGAAAATACTTCCCCATGATATCTCTTGTAGTCAAATCCTCCCTCCACTTTTCTGGCACTAACTAATATGTTTTCCTCTCTCTAACTTTGCCTTTCTCAAAATGTCATATAAATGGAATCGTGCAGTATGTAGTCTTTTCAGTCTGTCTTTTTTCACTTAGAAATGTGCATTTGAGATTCACCTGTGCTGTTGCATGTACTGGTAGTTTGTTTCTTTTCATTGATAAATAGTATTCCATTGTATGGATGTATCACAATCTGTTTACCCCTTTCCCAGCTGAGAGAGAACTAGGTTGTTTCTAGTTTTTGGTGATTAAGAATAAAGCCATTATAAGTATTTCAGACAGGTTTTAGTGGAAAAGAGTTATTATTTGACTTGGGTAAATACCTAGCAGTGGGTACATATTGCTTTTAAATTGATGTATTTCAAATATCATTTAATATTAGCATTAAACACCCACACCCACACCCATACACACCCACCCCTGCCCACCCCCCACCACACATGCTACAAACCACCTTTTCTGAAGAGTCTCTAACTTAGATTCTAGCCCCTCTGTTGTTGCCCAGAAATGTCCCATGGGGTTAAGAGAGGTATAAGCTTATTTTTTCTCTTTTCTTTATTGTAATTTTCCAATTTCCTAAAATGAACAAGTTTGTATTCTACATAATAACAGCAATAACAACACTGGGATTTGTTCTAATTTCTGAAAGTTATTTTTAAAAAATGATTCTGAATTTAACTGGCTGGTTTAAAATTTTCAAATCTTTAAAACATTTATCACTGAATTCAAGCAGAAGTTTTTCATGGTTGTTTCAGCTTAGAAATACAAACTGCCTAACCTATTGTAACATTTTGTTGAAGTTTTCTATTAATTCTGTTGTCCCGTGTTGAGATCCAAATAATTCACTTACAGGTGAGCTTGGCCAATTTGTCTAACTTGGCTGGTTACAGTAACTCAAAGTCACTTAATTCAGTAAAATAACTGTTTATATGAACTAATAACAGAAAATAACTGGCTATATGTTTTAGAATTGTGTAAATAGTCATCAGATAATTTTCCCCAACCCAAAAATATTGATGAGCACATCCAGAAGTTTACATTCAGGAAATGTAAGTAGGAGTTCATAATGTGTTTTAGCATCCAACCCTCAGTCAGAGCGCTGCTCTCATAAATATACTTGTGGTGATCTCAAAGCATTTCACGTCTTTGATTTATAGATAATATGGTAGTAACAAAATTAATTTGAGGCATTTACCATATGTGGTCTCATCATATTTTTACTTATAGGAACTATATGATGAAAGAAAATCCCTGTCATATATTCCTTATGTTATAGGCTGAACCTTAACCCCCCAATTCTTTGGCGTATGCCTGAGATAGAATCTTCACCAAAATGATTAAGCTAAAATGAGATTATCTGGGTGAACTCTAATTCAATATGACAGGTGTCTTTATAAGAAGTGGAGATTAAGACACATGTGCACAAGTGCGTGCACACACACAGACTGAGAGGCAACCATGTGAGATCACAGTGAGAAGATGGTCATGTATAAGCCAAGGAGAGAGGCTTCAGAAGAAACCAAATTTGCTGAACCCTTTATCTTGGATTTCTAGTCTCCAGAATTGTGAGAAAATAAATATCTTTTGTTTAAGCCACCCAGTCTGTGGTATGTTATTATGGCAGCCCTAGTGGACTAGAATACTTGTCACCATGTCTACTCTTCCTGATAGAGATTTAAATATCACAGCCTGAGTTTCCACTATGATAACTCTGCTTAAAGTAAAATAGAAAAATAACAATATCTCTATGGTTATAAATGAATGATTAGCAAATGATAAACATGGATTGGCAACTTCTGTAATACATAGGAAGTTTAATATTGGAATACTTACCATAATTCCCATTTAGGGCACTTTCACAAACGTTTATTGAATTCTTGCTAAGTAGACTCTGTACAAAGATTTAGAGACTCAAAAGTCCACATATACTAGTCTCTATCCTTATGGAATAGTCAGGGAGATATTACCATTAAATAACCAGAGGAAGATATTTATTTTTGTTGCCATAATAGTGGCATGGATGGGTACAATTAGAGAATTAGAATGGCTGCCTATCCAACAGTGTGGAATTAGCGGTGGTGTAGTAGATCTGAGAATGATTCTATCGAAAATCAATGCTCTAGCAGAGACTTAAAGGTTAAGAAACAGTGTGTGTATTGTGTTAGTCTGTTCTTACACTGCTATAAAGACATACTCAAGACTGGCTAATTTATAAAGAAAAGGTGTTTAATTCACTTGCAGTTCCATATGGCTGGGAGACCTCAGGAAACTTACGATCATGGTAGAAGGGGAAGCAGGCACATCTTACATGGCAGCGGGCAAGAGAGAGCATGTGTGAGCACAGGAAAAACTGCCATTTATAAAACCATTCTCATGAGAATTCACTCACTATCCTGAAAACAACATGGGAGAAATATTATGGTTTGGCTGTGTCTCCACCCAGATCTCATCCTGAATTCCCACGTGTTGTGGGTGGGACCTGGTGGGAGGTAATTGAATCATGGGGGTAAGTCTTTCCCGTGCTGTTCTCATGATAGTAAACAAGTCTCATGAGATCTGGTGGTTTTAAAAAGAGGAGTTCCCTTGAGCAAGTTCTCTCTGCCTGCTGTCATCCATGTAAGATGTGACTTGCTCCTCCTTGCTTTCTGCCATGGTTGTGAGGCTTCCCCAGTCACATGGAACTGTAAGTCCAATTAAACCTTTTTCTTTTGTAAATTACCCAGTCTTGTGTATGTCTTTGTTAGCAGTGTAAAAACAGACTGATAAAGAGAAACTCTTCCCATAATCCAATCACTTCCCTCCATCCACATGTGGGGATTACAATTCAAGATGAGATTTAGGTGGAGACATAGAGCCAAACCATATCATCTCTTTTGCATTGCCATAATGGAATACCTGAGACTGCACAATTTATAAAGAAAAGAATTTTATTTGGCTCATGGTTCTGCACGCTATACAAGAAGCATGGCACCAGCATTGCTTCTGTTGAGGGCCTCAGGAAGCATCCAATCATAGTGGATAGTGAAAGGGAAACAGGAGTGTTACGTGGTGAGAAAGGGAGAAAAATGATATACCAGGCTTTTTTGAACAACTGGCTTACACGTGTATTAACAGATAACTCACTCATTACCATGGAGAGGACACTAAATCCATTCATCAAGGATCCGCCCTCATGACCCAAACACCTCCCATCAGCCTCTACTTCCAACATTGAGGATCATGTTTCAACATGATATTTGGAGGGGACAATTATCTTAACTATATGAAAGAAGCAGGTAGCACGAGGAGGGAAAAGGATGTCCCAGGCAATGGAGAGAACATGGACAAATGCATGATGGTCAAAGCAGCATGAAAATTTCAGCATATTCACATAGTTTGGTCTCACTAGAGCATGAGATAGGAGGCTAGAGGTGGTGAGAATGAGAGGGGAAAGGTAGACAACATTCAGGATATTGAGAACTTTGTAAATTGTAGTAAAGACTTTAATGAGTTTTAAGAGGGAATTGGCACAATCGCATTTGTATTTTTGGACAGATCCCTCTGTCAGGGCATACTGAGGGTAAATTGGATAGGGTCAAGACTGAAGGCAGGGAGACCCCCACAAGGTCACTCAAATAGTTCAGAAAGGAAATAGTGATATTCAGAAGTAAGAAAGTCTTGATTGAGAGGAAGAAATTGAAATACCTAGGACTGGGAAGGCAAATTACTCTAGAGTGTCAATTCCAATCACCTACCTGGTGGTGTCTACAAAGAGTGCTGTTTGGAGGAAATTGTAGTGATAAGTTTAGGATCAGCAGAAAAGGGTATTGTGATTTGTTAATCATGTCTGCACAGGCCTAATAGGGAGATATAGGTACTTTCATGTAGTTACCTGACCTGATTTCAAAGGGAAAAATCAGAAAGTCTAGAGAAATAATAGGATGTTGAAGCATGTGAGAAAAGGAGCCAAAGGTGACTGTCAGATTTTTAATTTGAGCCCCTGGATAGATTTTACTGAATCCTACTAATATGAGAAGGGAAGAAGATTTTGCAGGGTATGTGTGTCTGTGAACATTTGTGCACATATGTATGTATTTGGGGGCAAAGTTCCATTTTTTATTACATCAAGGTGGAATTCCCCACAGGACATTCAGGTAGAGATGTAAATTAGAGAGTTAGCTATGTAAAGTATTCTGAAGCTAAGAGAGAGTTAGAGAATCATAGTTAAGAGTGATTAGCCTATTGGCACTCAGTTTAAAAAATCAGGAAATCTAGGAGAAAACCAAACATGAAAGACGTTTTCAACATGTCAAGGTTGCCTTAATTTATTTTTATTTTTATTTTTATTTTTTAAGAATGGTTTCTTGCTCTGTCACCCAGGCTGGAGTACATTGGTAAGATCATAGCTCATGGCAGTCTCAAATCCCTGGGCTCAAATAATCCTCCTGCCTACCCTCTCAAATAGCTGGGACTACAGATGTGCATCACTGTGCCTACCTAATTTAAATTTTTTTTTGTAGAGATGAGTCTTGCTATGTTGCCCAGGCTGATCTTGAATCCCTGGCCTTAAGTGATCCTACCACCTCAGCTTCCCAAAGTGTTGGGATTACAGGCATGAGCCATCACGTCTGGCCCTTAAATTTCTTAATAGAGAAAAGGACAAGAGTCAAATCTGTAGTCTATTTCTGTTCTCTGGTGTCTTCCAGGGAAGATAAATAACTGTCCTTGGACTCAATATCTCCACAACCAAAATGGAAATAGTGTAACATGTTTTTTTATTTTTATCTAAGAAATCTTGAGCTAGATCATTTCCATGCCTAATCTCAACATTGTCATTGAATTGACTCCTCCTAAGTGCTTAGTAAATGATGTATTAACAATTCACAGTTCCAATTAATGACATATTTATAAAGGTTTCTACAAATCCTAATTTAATTTTGAGAGTAAATGTACTTCTTATTATAATCAAAGTCAGGTCAGCCAAACCATATGTTGTGATTTTACATTTTTATTGATGACATTGAGCCTTCTTCAGTAAAAATATGAAACTGACCTTTTTAAAAAAATTCGAATTCTCAGTTTCCTAAGATTTCCCTCAAGATAGAACATTTCCTCAGTAAACCTGTGAGAATTTACCTTTTTAAAAATTTTTAATTCTCAGTCTCCTAAGATTCCCCTCAAGATAGAACATTTCCTCCTTTCCACTATGATTAGATGCTCCTCTCATTAAGGATCATATCTAACACATCTTGGACCAGGTGTAGGACTCTCATCCATTCTATGCCTCCTGCTCAGGCAGCCCTATGTTTCCAGAGCCTGATATCTCCTTAGGATTTGGGGAAACTTTCCCACTGACCAGTTCACTCTCATCTTCTCAGAACATGTCTTTTATTAGCAAGTGTGAGAAGGCAAGGAAAATTAACTTTCATATTAACAATAATAACTGGGTTTTGTATTTTATTATTTATTTTGTATTTGTAGATTTTGTCATAATAATTACTTTGAAATCTTTTCTCAAGCCCAGTGCCTACAATATCCTATGATTATTAAGGTACCTAGAAGCAATGTATTTGTCCAATTATTTTAATATTGATACAGTTTTTATAGAAGATTGATTTAATAATTTATATCACCAGATACTATACACTTTGGCAAAGAATGTATTCTGATGAATACTTTATTAATTATAAGGATGAGTAAAATATTAATTCATGTGAATTATTATGATTTGAGGTTTAAACTTACAGACAATATGCCTTATGCCAATTATTGAAATTAAAGATGCATATGTTCATAATGATAGCATTATTAATGATGAGATTCTCAGATATGTGTGTGTGTATCCTGTAAGCCAGGGAATCAATCATTTCAGAATGGAGAGAGATTGAAAGACTCTGACACCTGTCAGATTTAGTCTGTAAATTTAGATCTTTGAGTGATTACTCAGTTGATAATCAATCAGTAGCCTATGGAACTGCTTTACAGTAAGAAGCAAAATCAGTATGCTTATCTCTTAAGATTTATTTTAAAAGTCTAATAAGAAATGTCTGGCATTTCCATGCCTGGGTTCTCAGTTGTGATGACAGGTAAAACTTCAATGATCCTTTGTTTTGGGATTGCAAGTGGCCATTGGGAGCTATAAAATGAGAGATCCAGTAAATGACCAACGATAAGAAGATGTAGATTTTTCTAATCCAACTGAAGATGCTACAGAATTTTGATGACAGTGACATTATAGTTGTGGGGGCAGTGGACCATTTAACGGAATAAAATTCTGTGTTTTCTTAGAGAAATTACTATTTTGTATTTTCAGATATAAAGATATTGAATTAGAGTTGCCCCACAACTGTAATGTCACTTTCATCAAAATTCTGTACCATCTTCAGTTGGATTAGAAAAATCTACATCTTCTTAAGCTGGAAACCGTCATTCTTACAAACTAACACAGGAATGGAAAACCAAACACCCCATACTCTCACTCATAAGAGAGAGCTGAACAATGAGAACACATGGACACAGGGAGGGAAACATCATGCACACGGGTGTGTCAGGGAGACCCCACCCCGACAAGGGAATGGAGAGTATCGGGACAAATACTTAATGCATGCGAAGCTTAAAACCTAGATGATGGGTTGATAGGTGCAGCCTAAATAAACCACCACGGCACACGTATACCTATGTAACAAACCTGCACGTTCTGCACATGAACTTAAAGTAAACAACAACAAAATCTACATCTTCTTATCCCTGGTCAATTACTGGGTCTCCTATTTTATATGTCCCCAGGGCCACCTGCAATCTCAAAACAAGGGATCCTTTAGGTTTTAGCTGTCATCACAACTAGGAACCCAGATGTGGAAATGCCAGACATTTTTTATAAGTCTTTAAAAGAAAAATCTTAAGAGCTAAATATGCTTATTTTGCTTCTTGTTGTAAAACAGATTTATCTGCCACTGATGGCTTCATATTTTGAAATTGCATTTTTTCAATATGTGTAGATATTATTTCTGAAGCTAGTTGATGTGTTTCATCTCAAATTTTCTCTGCCCTTTGAAATTATAATTTCTTAAGTGCAATCGAGGAAATTGTTCAGAAATCACAGTGTGATGATTCATTCATTAGCCCAGATCATGAGTTCCAGATTTAGTAAAATCGTCATTCACACTGATAGGCATCAGCAGTGATGGTGGAGGTAACTGTTGGAGTCACTGGTAGCCAGAGACATTGCCATCGTGACATGGGGCAGGAATGCTTGGGAAATGGCAAACATCATCTGGGAAACAATGCAGCTAGTTTGCAGACATTCCTGGGACACCCAGTGGACTTTGAGGAAAGGGGTTTAAGAGCAGAAGAGGTGCTGGGCATGGTGGCTTATGCCTGTAATCCCAGCATTTTGGGAGGCTGAGGCGGGTGGATTGCTTGAGCTCAGGAATTTGAGACCAGCCTGGGTGACAAGGCAAAACACTGTCTCTACCAAAAAAAAAAAAAAAAAAAAAAAATAGCTGAGCATGGTGGCATGTGCCTATTGTCCCAGCTATTCGTGAGGCTGAGATGGGAGGATAGCTTGAGCCTGGGAGGTGGAAGTTGCAGTGACCTGAGCTCTCACAACTGCTCTCCACCCTGGAAGATAGAGCCAGACCCCATCTTGGTAGCTTCCTGGCTGCTGTAATGAATTACCACACACCTGGTAGATTCAAACAACAGATATTTATTCTCACACAGTTCTAGAGGCCAGAAGTCCAAGACTAGTTTCACTGGTCTAAGATCAAGGTGTCAGCAGGGCCATTTTCCCTCTATAGGCTCTCAGGGAGAATCTGATTATTCTTGACCTCTCCTGGGTTTGGGTGGCTGCCAAGATGCATTCGCTTTTGGCCTCATCACTTTATTCTCTGCATCCAACTTCATAGTGACTTCTTATTTATTTATTTATTTTTTTGTCTGTGTCAAATCTTTTCTGTCTCTCTCAAGGATACTCATGATAAGAATTAGGAACTATCTGCAGGATAATGTTCCCATGTCAAGGTCCTTAATTTAATTAGATCTTCAAAGGCTCTTTTTCTTTGTAAAGTAACATTTAAAGGTTTCAAGGAATAGAACCTGAAAACTTTGGGTGGCCATTAATCACATAAGAGGAGGAAACAGCAACAGCAATTAAAAAGAAATGAAACAGCAAATCATGGGACAGCAGCCTTTTTCACTCCTTATCTTAATTGCCTATTTAAAATTTTGTTTTAATCTTCATCACTATTTCAGGCCACCTTCTCCACTTAGTTTAGTTCTGTCATCCTAGCAAATGCTCTGCATCTGGGCAGCTTTATGAAGCCATACTCAGGCCCAACCTCTAACCAATCAGAATAGAAATTTTGGGAATGAGGACTGGACATCAACTTTTATTTAAAGCTTCTCAGGTGATTCCAACATGAAGCTAGGGTTAAGAACCACTGTTATAGAGAGATAAAAATTATGTTTGTTTTATGTGACAGTGTCATATATTAGAAATCATTGGCTTTGAAACCTGGATTTGAATCTAATCTCTAATAATTATTAGCTATGGAACCTCGGGCAAGATACTCTGCTGCCTGGGTTTATTGTAAATATTAATAGTAAATTAATATGTGTGTGCATGTTTATATATTCACTTATACTTAATGCATATCCATTTTATAATATTAATATAAGTAATATGTGTTGAATGAATGAATGAATATCAGTAACTATGCTAAGTGTTATAACACTAGGCTAATTGCTGGTGGTAAAATTAGAGATATCACTTTCCTTGTGCAACTTACACTGTCTTTGGGAAAAGAGACATTTATCAAATAAAGTCCCCCAAAGATGTGATACTGAGGAGGAACAATGCTATAAAACTCTGCAGTGGCATTGGTGGTGTTTTTACTGAGTCACAAAGGTCATAGAAAACTCCCCTAAAGTGGTGATACTTGCACTGAGATCCGAAAAATAAGCAGGGATTATTTAGGCAATGTATGGCAGGAAAAGATTCTGGGAAGAGGAACCAGCATATGCAGAATGTTTGTTGGGTAAGAGAGCAAGGTGATACACATGGGCTATTGCCAAGCCAGGGACCTGTCCAGAAAGTGCAGTGCATGACCAGACGGGGGAGGCAGTTATGGAGCAGTCTGTACAGTAATTCATAAGCCATGTTGGGGAATCCTGCCTTCTTCCCAAATGCAGTGGAAAGCCACTCAAAAGTTTTAATCAGGAATAGTCAGGAAATGGGGGTGGCTATGTTAGTCTGGGACTTGGAGAGGGACCAGAATAGATACAAATAAATCAGTAAGTGTGTTATTAGGGTAGTCCAATAAAAGATGATTGGGTGATTGGGTGCAATAGAACCTTGGAGAGATGAGGGAAATCAGAAAAACTGATTCACAACATTTTCCTTGAAAGGTGGATGAGTATTTGTATTCTTCTGCCACGAGCCCTAGGTTAGGACCAAAGGTTGTTGAATCCTGGAAAGAGTTTGACCCACAGAGAACTGAGGATCTCTGGGGGAAGATTGATATTGGACTCACAAACGGCCTGATCTTGCTGGACCCTGAGTGGCTAGAAGAACCAAAATAGATAAGCCAAAACGTTCTTTGCCTGACACTGAGACAATAATTGGTGACCCCAAAATAACAAGAATTCCTGTAGGTGGTTTAGCAGTGGGTTGGCTGCCAATCTGTTTTTATATTGCAAGGCTTCAAGAACATACAACTTTATTTTCAATCATCTACAGGACTATTGCTTCTCAGAAAACTCTTATAATTAGACATGAGAATGCATGACCAACAAAAAAAGGGGAAGATCAATGATTTCTTGTTTTCATAATAGTGAAATAGAGCTGTTTAAGAAGGCAGACAACAATCTGAATAAGAAAATAATAAGGACACTTAGGTAGAACATTAAGTGAAGTACTCTCACACATGCAGACAAATAATTTTCTTAGCTAAAAAAAAAAATAGCTTTACAACTGAACAATTTAATAGAGGATTTGAAGGAGCTGCACTTTCAACTCTGAAGGCAAACATATATAGCCTGAAAGATAAAATGAAAAAGATTATCAAAAAAGTATGGCTAACTACTAAGTCTAAACTGATTTCCCTTACTGAATTACTGAAGAAAATTCACTGAATTAACAAAATTAATGTAGAAAAATTAAGTGCCTTCCTAAGCTTGCAGAAAAATCAGGCAAAGGCTAGAGAGAAGCAAACCAGTTTTTGACTTGAAAAATCAAGTCAAAATCTGGCAGAAGCCAGAGCTACTATGGAAGTAAATGCTAATAGAAGAAATCTAAGGTTGTTGAGAAAAATGGACACAAAAGTCAAGAGAAGAGCAGATCTAGGTTCATGAAGGCGAGCTACTCCATCATAAATTATGATCTTTAAGATACTATGTTATAATGGAAATAACAAACTAGGAAAAATTCACATTTGGTTGGCAAAAAAAAAAAAAAAGAACACTAAAACTTTCATGTTTTCTCTAAGGCCAAGTATGCAAAACAAACAACAAAAAATTAGTTCTTGTAAAGTTTTCTCTATGTGAGCATTTTACACATAGGATAGAAGAAACACTAAGCTAAATGTTTAGATTAAAGTGGTCCCAAATTTAAAGGGTACCCTTGGGAAGCATACATTAAACCCAGGTCTCAGTGAATTTGACAGTTAAGATTCCAAAGAACATGAATATACTGAAAAAAAAAAAAAAAGAGGAAATCAGTCTTCTAAGAATGAGATTCAACTAAGCAACAGAAGCAACTGTAAAATCAGTCTGGCAACAACCATGGATTTTATAATTATCAAGTGTAAAAATATAAAAGTAAATGTATTATGTTCAATAAGATAAAGGTTTAATAATATGACCTAATAACAACTTGGAGGTTAATTCTTTCTGAGACTCCCTTAGGAAAAAAGGGCAATTTTGTTTGTTTTATAGTATAACAAAGATAATGTCTCATTGGTGCAAAAACTGTAAGCATTGGTATCACACACACCACACTAATTATGTTAAAATTAAGAACTCAGTAACAAAACTACATACATTTAAATTTTAAGTTGTAATCTTAACTTAGTCATGAGGAAAAACTTATAAAAATTAGAATGTATAGAACTAATTTCAATGAAAATATTAAAATAAAATCTGCACAATATTGATAACATGATTTTTAGAGGAAAATTTTGCTGATATCATAAAAGAATAAATGCTGAAAATATATAAGCTTAGTACTTAACTTATGAAGTTAGAAAAAGAATGACATAATAAACAAAAAAGAATAAATTAATAAAGATGAAAGCAAAAATAATGAAGTTGAGATATCTTTAATGCATAGAGCAAAAGTTAAAAAGAGATAAAAATCAAGCAGAAAAGGATTTGAATAATAAATCCAGAAGGACTAACATGAGAATTATAGGAGTTTCAGAAAGATTAAAATAAATAACAACAAATAGGGAAAAAGGCTTAAAAAAAAAAAAAAAAAAGAATTTCAATTTACAGACTTCAGTCAGAAAAGTGAAAGGGTTATCCAAATTCTATCCTTAATCAATGAGGTAAGATACACATATGTTTGAGGAGGTATCCAAGACCACACGTATGTTCAGTGATTCACTAGAAAGGCTCACAGGACTCAGAATATGGTTTTGCTTACAGCTAAGATTTATTACAGTGGAAGAATACACAACAGGCTCAGAAAGAAAAAAAAAGAGGCAGAGTCTGGAGAAATATATACACAGGCTAACTATGCATTCTCCTCTCATTAGGGAGCACACTATGTGTCCTCTAGCAGCAAAACCTGCAATATTGTATGTATATTGTATCTGCCCAATGAAGTCCATTATAGACTCAGAACCTAAGAATTTTACTGGGAAAGGGTCAATGCAGACAGCTTCTCCCTAGAACATAGCATAATTTCAGACTCTTGGAAGGCAAGCAGGTCTTCACTATAAATTCTATTGCTTGCACAAATCTAGGTTCGGTGAACTACTTTAGCAGTTAGGGAATAATTCAAGTGCCAAGTTCGCAAATGTTAGTCAAGTGTCAACCTTGAAAGCAGTTCTAAATACAGCAACTTCACCTTGCTATGTTAACTCTTTTCTTTTTTTATTTTCTTTTTTTATTTTTAATTTATTATTATTATTATACTTTAAGTTGTAGGTTACATGTGCATAACGTGTAGGTTTGTTACATATGAATACTTGTGCCATGTTGGTGTGCTGCACCCATCAACTCATCAGCACCCATCAACTCATCATTTACATCAGGTTTAACTCCCAGTGCAATCCCTCCCCTCTCCCCGCTCCCCATGATAGGCCCCGGTGTGTGATGTTCCCCTTCC
>NW_012101479.1:0-10527 GCF_000951045.1 Mandrillus leucophaeus
GTGGCTAGGAAAAGGGATTCCCTTCCCCCTTGCGCTTCCCAGGTGAGGCAATGCCTCGCCCTGCTTCAGCTCTCGCTGGTCGGGCTGCAGCAGCTGACCAGCACCCATCGTCCGGCACTCCCCAGTGAGATGAACCCAGTACCTCAGTTGAAAATGCAGAAATCACCCGTCTTCTGTGTCGCTCGCGCTGGGAGTTGGAGATTGGAGCTGTTCCTATTCGGCCATCTTGCTCCGCCCAACTTGAGATCTTTCTAACTCTTTTTTTTTTTTTTTTCCCGAGACAGAGTCTCGCTCTGTTGTCCAGGCTGGAGTGCAGTGGTGCAATCTTTGCTCACTGAAACCTCTGCCTCCCGGGTTCAAGCAATTCTCGTGCCTCAGCCTCCCAAGTAGCTGGGATTACAGACATGCACCAGCACACCTGGCTAACTTTCATATTTTTAGTAGAGACAGAGTTTCACCATGTTGGCCAGGCTGGTCTCAAACTCCTGACCTCAGGTAATCCCCCTGCCTTGGCCTCCCGAGTCCTGGGATTACAGATGTGAGTCACCATGCCCAGCCTCTTTCTAACTTTCTGACATAGGCATTTAGTGCTACAGATTTCCCTCTTAACACTGCCTTAGCTGTGTTCCAGAGATCCTGGTATGTTGTATCTTTGTTCTCATTACTTTTAAATAATTTCTTGATTTCTGGCTTACTTTCGTTATTTACCCAAAAGTCATTCACAAGCAGGTTATTCAACTTTCATTTAATTGTGTGGTGTTGAGTGAATTTCTTAGTCTTCATTTCTAATTTGATTGTGCTGTGGTCCAAAAGACGGTTATGATTTCAATTATTTTGTATTTACTGAGAAGTGTTTTACTTCTCATTACGTGATTGATTTTAGAGTATGTGACATGGGGCAATGAGAAGAATGTTGTTTCTGTTGTTTTGGGATGGAGAGTTCTATAGATGTCTATCAGGTCCATTTGATCCAGTGCTGAGTTTAGGTTCTGAATATCTTTAATTATTTATCTCAATAATATGTCTCATATTGTCAGTCGAGTGTTAAAGCTTCCCACTACTATTTTGTGAGAATCTAAGTCTCTTTGCAGGTCCCAAACAATGTGCTTTTTGAATCTGAGTGCTCCTGTCTTGGGTGCATATGTATTTAGGAGAGTTAGATCTTGCTGAGTTGAATCTTTTGCAACTATGTAATGCCCTTCTTTGTCTATTTTGATCTTTGTTGTTTAAAGTCTGTGTTGCTTCAGAAACTAGGGTTTCAACCCCTTGTTTTTTCTGTCTTCCATTTTCTGGGTAGATTTTTCTCCACCTCTTTATTTTGAGCCTGTAGGTGTCATTGCATGTGAAACAGGTCTCTGGAAGACAGCATACCAATGGGTGTTAGTTTTTTCTCCTGCTTGCCACTCTGTGTCTTTTAACTGGGGCATTTAGCCCATTTACATGCAAGGTTAGTATTGATATGCATGGATTTAATCCTGTCATCATGATGTTAGCTGGTTATTTTGACGAGCTGTTTATGTGGTTGCTTTATAGTGTCACTGGTCTAGGTATTTCAGTGTGTTTTCGTGGTGGCTGGTAACAGTTTTTTCCTTCCATATTTAGTGCTTCCTTCAGGAGGTCTTTTAAGGCAGGTCTAGTGGTAACAAAATCCCTCAGCATTTGCTTGTCTGAAAAAGATCTAATTTCTCTTTTGCATTAAGCTCTACATTGGAATTCCTTTTCTTTAATAATGTTGAATATTGGCCCCCCAATCTCTTCTGGCTTGTAGGGCTTTTGCAGAGAGGCTTGCTCTTAGTCTGATGGGCATCCCTTTGTAGATGACCTAATCTTTCTCTCTAGCTGCCTTTCACATTTTTTCTTTCATTTTGACCTTGGAGAATCTATTTATTATATGTATTGGGGATAATCTTCTTGTGAAGTATCTTACTTGGGTTCTCTGCATTTCCCGAATTTGAATCTTGGCCTATGTAGCTAGGTTGGGGAAGTTCTCATTGTTGCTATTCTGAAATATGTATTCCAAGTTGGTTCCATTCTCTCTATCTCTTTCAGGGACACTAATGAGACATAGATTTAGTTTCTTTACAAAATCCCATATTTCTCTGAGTTTTTTTTTTTTTTTTTCATTTTTTTTTCTCTATTCTTATCTAACTCTCTTATTTCAAATAGCCAGTCATTAGGCTCTGAGATTCTTTCCTCTGCTTGGTCTATTCTCCTGTTAACACTTGTGATAGCATTATAAAATTCTCGTAGTGTGTTTTTCAGCTTTATCAGGTTGGTTATGTTCTTTTCTATGCTACATGTTATGTCAGCTCCTACATTGTTTTATCATGATTTTTAACTTTCTTGGATTGGGTTTCAACATACTCTTGTAGCTTAGTGATCTTCATTCCTATCCATATTCTGAATTCTATATCTGTCAGTTAAGTCATCTCAGCCTGGTTCAGAACTCTTGCTGGGGAGGTGGTGCAGTCATTTGGGGGAAAAAAAGGCACTCTGGTGTTTTGAGTTGTCAGGGTTCTTGCACTGATTCTTTGTCATTTTTGTGGGCATATCTGCCTTCAATCTGTGTGGCTGCTGTCCTTTGGATTTTTTTTCTTTCATCTTACTTGATGACCTTGAGGGTTTGATTGTGGTATAAGGTGAATTCATTCAATTGGCTTCATTTCTGGAAGATTTTAAGGGGTCAATTCTCTGCTCTCAACTCTTGGACTGCATGCTGTAACTCTGGGGGTCTTGTATTAGGCCCTAACTTTGGCTCCTCAGGGTTAGGAATCTACTGCACTGTAGGGTTCAAGTTGCTCCTGGACCGCTGGTCACTACACTCCTATGGGTGGTGACAGCCAAAGTGTTTCACAGTGCAGTGACAGTGGAATTTGTCCTCATAGTGGCAGCTATGACAGAATGTTAGTGGGTACTGGGTAGCCTGCCTCTCTTTGGACGTTCACCACAGTGGCAGAGGCAACACAGCTGGAGGGTGCAGTGGGCCCCTGCTGGGAACTGTGTGCCTGGCCATGCTGGAAGTAGTGTTGGTTCAGGGGCGAAGTACTGGTGGAACCAGGTCTAGGTGCCTTCTCTGTGCCCCGTAAGCAGGAGTGATTGTAAAGGATGGAGGATAATCTGCTGTTCTCTCTGCAGTGTTAGTATAAGGGCAGGGTGCTAGTGGAGGCAGCACTGGCTGGCTCTGTACCCACCAAGGCTCTATCTGCAATGGTTGTCAGCAGAGGCAGGGGTGCGGACCGCACTCCCACATGCTAGTGGGGCAAGGAAAGCAAAACCTGCCTACATAGACATGCACCAGCAAAGTGATGTGGGTTGTTCCTGTGGGACTGGGGGAAGCTGCAGTACGGGGAGGGAGTGGGCAGGCTGGTGCATGGCCATAGGGGCTGCCCTGCTGGAGTTTTCCACTGGTCAGGTGTCTGCCAGTATAGAAGCTATGGTGCAGGCCCCCAGGGCACCCAAGACTGCCCTGCAAGCTGGTATGGCCAGGCTGGGGCCACAGGAGAGGCCTGCAAACCAAGGGGTACTCAGGTGGAACTGGCCTCATCTGATGGGCAAGACTGCCCTGCAGAGTTCAGGACTGACAGTTCCCTAGAGCTAAAGTGTCCTATGGGAACAAGTCAAGCCTAGGGGTATGGCCGTCCCTGGCTGTGCCCCACTATAGATGCTCCTGCACCAAATCCTGTGGGCTCCACATCAGTTGGTTTGCTGCCCGCTACCACTTCTCTAAGTAGCTGTCCTTCTCAACTCCAGTGTTCATGATGGTTGAGGTGTTTCCTTCTGCCATGGTTCCAGCAGTCTGTAGTAGAGCTGATTGCTCCTTGCCAGTTCAACTCACCCATTTCCCCAGTGCTGTGGGGTGCTGGGTATGAGACCTGGTGTGCAGTAGCTCCATGCATGGTTCCCTGATTTCTTCCTCTTCAGCCCAGCTTCTGTGCCTCATCTTCATCTTCTCTCGGTGCCTTTCCTCTCAAGATCTGTTAGGAGCACGCCAGTTATCTCACTCCCTCAGTGAGAACTGTTACACCTGGCTACATCTAGTGGGCCATCTTGCCCTCCCTCCATCCTGAGTCTTTATGAACAAGAGACCACGTAAGTACCTGCCTTGAATGTCAGTTGATTCATGTAAGAGTTGCTGTTTAAAAAAAAAAAAAAAAAATTAAAGCAGTCATTTGTAGCTTTGTATGGAAATTCAGGGAAGGTTTTTTCCATCACATTTGTTCCTTCTGTATACCTGCAACAAAAACAAAAAAATGTATTCTGCTGTCCTGGGGGAGTGCAAGATTGAACAAGAAGCATACTTCAGAAGTCAGTGCCAGAAAAATAGCAACTGAATATTGGACTGTGTCAAAGATCCAAGAGGAGGGTGTGTTCAGGGCTGTTGCTGGAAGCTGCCGCAAAGTAGACGGAGAAGAGACACTATCAAGACCAATTTGAAAACAGGGATTTTTGCATTGGCGTTTGAAGAGAAGGGACAAAGTAATAAGAGTAGACATTTTGGAAACCATCCCCCAAATGATCCCACTGTCCAGATGGAGTCAGCTCAGTCTTGATGGATTCTCTCTAGTTCAGTGCCATTTTGAGCATACCAGTTATGCTTTCCTGTGCTGCCGCTCCAAGACTCTGCTGCCCAGCTGTCAACATGTACTATTTAGCAGTCACCAAGTTCTTGTTTTACAAAATGAAAAATGGAACCTGTTTTGGGCCACTCTTAGCGTTCCAGAAATTGTATTTATACAGGTGGTGAGCATGCAGCTAACACGTGAAAAATCAATCAGTCTTTGTACCTTGTCCGAGTTGGGCTATGAGTTATGAAGGGAATACTGGGGCACATTTTCTCCCTAGTTCCTCTGTAAATCAGTTCCACACTTAGACATTGCTGTATTTTGAATGTGTCATGCAAAGCTGATGTGTTGGATACTTAATCCCCAATGCAGCAGTGTTGAGGCAGGACTTCTAAGAGGTGATTAGGTCATGAGGGCTCTGGCCTTATAAGTGGATTAACATCCTGTTGACTACACTGGGTTACTAAGCACCAGTGTATGTTCCTGGTAAAAGGAAGAATTCAGCTTCCTTCCCATCTTGTGCTCACCCTTTCCTGCCCTTCCACCTTCCACCATGCAATGACTCAGCAAAAGGACCTTCACCAGATGTGGGACCCTCAACCCTGGATTTCTCAGTCTGCTGAACTGTAAAAAATAAATTCATTTTCTTTATAAGTTACCCAGTCTATGACATTTGGTTATAGCAACACAAAATGGACTAAGATACATACGTAAACTTTTTCTGCTTTGAATGTGACTGTAAATACATTTGTCATAACACAGTGGAAGTAGGATGACCTTGGAGCCAGAGCACGGCATTCAAATTCTAGAATTGCCACTTATTCAATATATATTCTTAATCAAATTACTTAACCTCTTTTACTTTTAGTTTTCTCATCTGAAAAATTGGGATGATTACATAATAAATTGATTGTTAAGAGGATTATTATTAATATTATTAAATTAAATACTAAGTAAAAAATGCCTAATATTATTATTGGTTCACAGTAAGGACCCAATAACTAGAGATTTATATTATTTTTACTATTAAACCTCAAGTATCCATAAAACCTAGACTGAAATAAGAAGCCTCACTTCTTGCTTTTAATTGGAGTTGAACATTTCTTTTTTCTCTTCTCTTTCTCCCTCCTTCCCTTCCTTTTTTCCTTCCTTCCTTCCTTCCTTCCTTCCTTCCTTCCTTCCTTCCCTCCCTCCCTCCTCCTTTCCCTTCTCCTTCCCCTACCCCTTCCTTCCCTCCTTCCCTCCCCCTTCCCTTCCTTTCCCTTCACTTTCCTTCCTTCCTTCCCCTTCACTTTCCTTCCTTCCTTCCTTCCTTCCTTCCTTCCTTCCTTCCTTCCTTCCTTCATTTTATCCTTTCTTCCTCTCTCTATGCCAAGGTTTAAAGAAAAGAGTAGACTTTGATTGTTTAGACAATTGTAGCATTACCAAAAATAATGTGCTAAATTAAATATTATGAAGAATGAACTGAAGCAGAAAAAGACTAGAGACAATGAGACTCATTAAGAGTCTATAATTATCACCATTATCAGTGGAATTTCCTAACATGGTTGATGACTCTTTTATCTAACTGGTCTTCACAGTTAGATGTCTTAGTGTCATGAGTCATCATAAACTTAATCCCTTTTTCCACTCCAACCATCTAGGTATTTATTGAGTCCCGACCACTTAACTTCTTTTTTTCTTACTTTGAGACAGAGTCTCACTCACTCAAGTTGGAATACTGTGGCATGACCATAGTTCACTGCAGCCTCAACATCCCAGGATCAAGCTATCCTCCCACCTCAACTTCCTGAGTAGTTGGGACCACAGGTGTGTACACTACCACACCTGGCTAATTTTATTATCTTTTGCAGAAATGGAGCCTCACTATGTTGCCCAGGCTGATCTCAAACTCCTGGACTAAAGTGATCCTACTGCCTCAGCCCCCGCAAATCACTGAGATTACAGGAATGAGCCACTGTGCTTAGCCCCTTTAACTTCTTAAATGTCTCTAAAGTCTCTCCCCTTATCTCCATCCCACTGACCTTGTGCACCCCTTGCATGGAGTCCTGTAAGAGCTTCCTAAGTATCTCCTGCTGTTTCTCTCAAGTCTTCCCATCCAGTTTGTACACTGTAGTCAAAGTGATTTTTAGGAAGGAAAAACATAATCAGGGCCATTCTCTGTTAACTTGATGACTCCTATTGCCCTCAGAGTTAAGGCTAAATTGTAACCTGGCATAGAAATTGCTTTGCGAAGGACCTTGTATGTCTCCGTAGTTTAGTCTAACACTTTGCCATACACTGCTTATGCTCACAGTTGCTGTCCTCACATTTCTACTCTTCAGCTTACATTCTGTGTTCATGCCAATGTTGGCAAGTCTACCTGATTAGAATACGCCTTCTTCCCTCTCTGCTTCATTATTACTTTTTGGTGAAGGTCTGTCTCCTTTGTGACTCCTCTCTCATGTAGAGATAGGGAGGACTTCCTCTGTGTTCCCTCAGAATCTTATATATCACTTCATCATGACATTAATTGTGCTGCATCTCAGTACATGCACATATTAGTTCAAAGGGCAGAAATACAGACTTCTTTGACATTTGAATAGCTGCGTAACCTTGATTTCTTTGTCTCTTAAATTGAGATAACACTTAAGTAAAACAATTCAGAAACAGAAGTCAAATACTGCATGTTCAAACTTATAGGCAGAAGATAGTGTGTATGCATGGACATAAAGTGTGGAATAATAGACACTGGAAACTTGGAAGGATGGGAGGGTGGAGGGGAATGAGGTATGAAAAGTTACTCAATGGATACAATGTACACTATTTGGGAGATGGTTACACTAAAAGCCCAGACATCACCAGCACTCCATATATATCCATGTAGTGAAATTGCACTTGTACTCCCTTAAATTTATACAAATTTTTAAAAATTGAGATAATACTGTCTATTTCCTAGGGTCATTGTGAAGACTAGAGCAAATACACAGTAAATGCTTAAAATGACCGATAATGGTAAAAAAATAAAATTAAATTAAAAAGTTTATTATTATGCCCTCTAGTTCCTTCAATTCCAGTATAGGCATGACCTAGAGTTGGGTGTCTTAAGATTTTCATCCCAGCTGATAAATCATTCTTTACCAGCCCTCACTTAAGTCTAAATGAGATCAAGGATCAGCTTCAATGACTCCCCTCTTCCAGCAGGAAGATCTCTGTCCCTCCTCTATGCTTCAGAAGCAGTTTGTCCCTGTTGCTCTCTTCCTCCTATATTTTGACCCCTAAATTAAAGTTATACCATACAAGTTCCATTTCACCACAAAAATATATGTTCCCAAGGGTCCATCCTGGACTGGTCATCTGTGCTTAACTCCTTTCCTCAACATCCAGAGCAGGGCCCAAGCGTAGACTCAGGACACTGGCTTCCCTCTTTTCTGGTTTCCTTTGAATATTGGCAATATAGAGGGCCTGTGGTCATGAACACTGAAAAGGCACAGTGGCTCCGTTGAATAAATCTGCCTTGGCAAGAGGACCCAGGGTTTCATTTCTCTGCTTAGGGATAGATACAATGGGAGTCACTGATTCCAAAACCATTCACTGCTGTGGTCTGGGAACTGAGGATGTCACCAATACCTGAAGAAGAAAGTGTTTCTGAAAGCAGCAGAGGAAAAAAAAAAGTTCGAAATCAGCATGGCCTGAATTCCCATTGGCAACAGCAGAAAAGAAACTCACCCTACAGGCAGAGGGTCCAGGAAGAGCTGACAACAAGACTGGTGATTGGTAGAACTGTGCTTCTTCCCTTTATACGGATCTTGAAGGATGGGTGGGATTCTGAAAGGCAGAAATGTTGCCTTGCAACTCCATTTTGATGTAGCACCTATTTATTTTTCCTGCCTCTATTTCCATCTCGTTTACTCCATTCTTATTGCATAGTTCTCCAGAGCAATGAGCTTGGGAGTGAAGGACCCTTAAAGGCATGGTTTGGATGTTGCTTTGCACTTAGCAAACTATTATTCAACCTTCATCATCGTGACATCTTTATGTTTCCTGATCTGCCCCCCAAATGCTCAGCAAATGAGTAACCAATGTGTTCATGCTTCAATGATTTTTAAAACTCTTTAAAGATTTTGCAAGTGGAAACTTTTTAAACTAAACAACTAATATTACAATAGTAAGTATTTTCCCCTCTGAAAGTTGAGCTGAAATAGATAGGAAGGTAAATGGGAAAATTGCTAAATCATTCAGGTTTTATTAAGCAGTCAGTATCCTAATCCCAAGGATTATTCATGTATTTAGTGACATCCTCTATGAGTGAGACTGTGTATGAACATTTGGATAAATGTAGAAGGAAGTGAATACATGTGCACCAACAAGGTAGGCCTTGACTTCTTATAAATTCTGCAGTGTGTAAATAATCCTTTATGTAAGAAGACAGGAATGTAAGAATGAAAGATTGCTTTAATTTAAACCTCTAAAATAAGCACATACTAGAAAGAATATGCTTCTTCCTCTCCAAATTTTAAAACTTGGTCATGGCCACATTCTGAAATATTAGTTTTTGAAATGATATAAGGTAGCTGAAAGTAAATTATAATTTGCTATCTTAAGAAGGTAAGGTTACACCAGATTTTCTCCTTCCACTTTTTTTTCCTTTTTTTTTCTCCTTCCTTTTCATTTTCCTTCCTTCCATCTCTCCCTGGCTCTTTCCCTCTTTATCCAAAAATTTTATTTTGAGCACTGTATTAGTTTAGGGCTGCTATAACAAAATGCCACTGACTGAGTGGCTTAAATAGCAGAAATTTATTTTCTTATAGTTTTGAAGGCTAGAAGTTTAAGATCCAGGTGCTGGCAGGTTTGGTTTCTTTTGAGACCTCTCTGTTTCAGAGAAGGAGTGGGTATACGGCTACTGTCACACTGCATCCTCACACAGTCTTTCTTTCTTTGAGCATGTATCCCTGGCATCTTTCAATGCCCTAATCTCTTTTTATAAGGATACTAGTCATACTGGATTAAGGCTCACCTTAAAAATCTCATGTTAACTTAATCATCTCACCAAATATAGTCATGTTCTAACATACTAGAGGTTACAGCTTCAATATGTGAATTTTGGAAGGACACAATTTTGTGCATAACAAACACCTAGACAATGTCCACAATTTAAAAGGTCATATAATTTTCTTTCTCATTGCTTCTCTGTTTGTCTTCTCTCGCCAATTTTCCAAGAGTTTCTTCATCTCAGAATCTTTTGATCATTTAAGATCTTCCCAAATAAATTTTTAGTCTTTCTTCTCTGCCTTATACACAAACTACACTACAGATTTATCACACTTGTTTTTGTTAGCCAGTGCCTGGGGATATTTACTCTAAATAGGTTTGAATAAATGATTTCTAATAACCACAACCATAATTTGACCTATTGCAATCACCAGTACTATTGCTATACCACTACCATAACCATTACCACTACCCCAACTTCTGCTTCTCCTTCTCCCCTCTTTCCTGCTATGATGATAACATTTCCTAGAGATGTCAGACCCATACATGCAAAACATCTAGTATTGTCTGGATATAGTAGCCAAAATTGCTAGTGCCTTTCCTGTAAAATGAGTAAAATAAACAAAAATCTGGAGACAATTATCTCTCTCTCTTTTCTTATTCCTCCTTTGTTTTGAACTTCTTTGACTTAAGAAAAAGGTTATTTATTATACTTTAGTTTCTAGACCCTGGGAAGCTTTGTCCAGCCCAGAGATGCTAAGCTATTTTCAAGAGGCCTGCCCCTTTTCCTTCTCCAGACCTCTCCAGAACAATTATCCGCTGCATTCAGAAGAACAGGGGCACATTCCACTGGCTGGTGAGCTCAGGCACTTGTGACCCTGGTGGCCTTGATTGACTTGGCAAGGAATTAGCCACCTCACCAGCAGCCTCCACAACAAACCTCAGAGCTGCCTTCTTTTCATTCTCCTTTTTTATTAATTGTCTCCTTACTACC
>NW_012101479.1:16812-21014 GCF_000951045.1 Mandrillus leucophaeus
GAGGCGATGCCTCGCCCTGCTTCAGCTCTCGCTGGTCGGGCTGCAGCAGCTGACTAGCACCCACTGTCCCGCACTCCCTAGTGAGATGAACCCAGTACCTCAGTTGAAAATGCAGAAATCACCTGTCTTCTGTGTCCCTGGCACTGGGAGTTGGAGACTGGAGCTGTTCCTATTTGGCCATCTTGCTCCGCCATCTCTCCATTTTTTAATATATTTTCTCTGCCTATCTTTATTTTTTAATTTTATAATGTATCTAAATTTATCTTTATAAAGTAACAGGGGTAAAGAATATATAATAAGTAAATGGAATGCATTATTATTATGTAAAAAAAATTTGCCCAATAAAATATTATTTACTATATAGTGGTTTTAGATATGCTGGCAATTTTATTAAAAATTTGAACCAAGCTCATTAACTATAGAAAATACTCTATGCTTTTTATAATACAATCAAAACCTGCTATGTGTTTGTGTTTCTGCAATCCTACAGGGGTTGTTGAAAGATATTTAGATATTTCCTTTGTTTCATCCATTCCAGTGGCTATTCCTTCTACTCACATCTGCTTGTGTCCACAGTGAGTCTCCTGTGATTTCAAAATCCCTTGTTCCTAACCAATAACCTCATTAAAAACAGATTCCCTCTAATCATTCTTCTGTCTCATTATAGGGTACCTCCAAGTCACCTCCTAGGATAGAAAATATAATTTCCTTATGGTCATGACCTGAGCTGCCTGAGAAGGCTTGTGTTAAGCCTCACCCAATGGGTTACCTTTCCTTTTCTTCTATGATGCAGAAACTCTATCAAAAATTTAGGTTTGTGAAAGAGCCATACTTCCTGCAGATAGTTTGAATAATTGGATTGATATGGTTTGGCTGTGTCCCCACCCAAATCTCATCTTGAATTGTAGTTTCCATAATCCCTACATGCCATGGGAGGGACCGGTGGGAGGTAATTGAATCATGGGGGCAGTTACCTCCATGCTGCTGTTCTCATTATAGTGAGTGAGTTCTCAGGAGACCTGATGGTTTTATAAGGTGCCTTTCCCCCTTTTGTTCGGCAGTCCACCTTGCTGCCACCATGTGAAGAAGGACGTGCTTGCTTCACCTTCTACCATGATTATAAGTTTCCTGAGGGCTCCCCAGCTATGCTGAACTGTGAGTCAACTAAATTTCTTTCCTTTATATATTACCCAGTCTCAGATATGTCTTTATTAGCAGTGTAAGAACAGACTAATACGTGGGTTAATGTGTTTTAGAATATGTGGATAACGCAGAGATTTGCATTAAGCATTTGATATTTACTCAACTTGTTTTTTGAGCAATATGTATTAAGGACAATTTTGGGTCAGCCCATAGAGGGCAGGTGGTTGACATGGGCCATTGTTCAGAGTGGTATGAGTACGGAGTCCAAGTAAAAAGTGATTATGGCAAAGGATAAAGGAAAAATAAAGGCATTTTGGTTGAGTGCCTACTGTGTGCCACAACCTACTTATATTCCTTCATGAAGTGCTTTGAACATCCCTACAAGGTAGGCATTCCTTCAAAATGGAGGTTCAAAAAAGCAAAATATCTTTCCCAAAGCCATACAGCTAGGCAGTAAGAGAAGCAAAATTCAAAGTATGACTCCAGAATTTGTACAGTTTTACTAGACTCTACTGCCCCTTTTTTGCATAGTACAGTCCTAGGTAACTTGCATTTTAATTCCTCTTGTCATGCAGCATCCATGTTGTGAGTTGTATGGACATCTTGGTTTGTTTAATACACATAATTATTAGGAATACCTTTGAACTAAATAAGTAGCACTCAATGACTACCATTCATGACAGTGATAGTTCTTTTGTTCTGCTTTGCTTCTATTATTATTAATATCAACACTTTAATAGATATCATTTAGAAACTGTCCTACACAACCCTATGCTTTTAAATGCTTGCAGTCTCAGTCACTATGAATGCATAGGTTAAGAATCTTATTCAAGTCCCCCTATCCCAAAGCATCTGATCTTACTCTACCAATGATTAGCATGGTAATTCTCTAACCTATCTCAAGACATGAATACATGACCTGATTCTAACTTTTTATGTAATCAGAGCTGCCTTTTCTTGGCTGACACCCATCCTCAGCTGTATACTCAGCTGACCCCACAGTTCCCAGATGGAGCACCTGAAACTATCATCAAAGTTACTGGACAGAGCCTCAGAACTCCTTTTGCAGTTTCATGACATTTTTTTTTTTTTCCTCAGTGGAGTAACAAATGAACAAATAAAAAAGCAAGAGAACAAAGAAATAAAGAATAAATGAAGAAAGGAAGGAAAATAAAAGAATTAAAGAAATGAAAAGAGAAAGAAGGAGGAAGGCAGGGAGGGAGGGAGGAAGGGAGAGAGGGAGGGAAAGAAGGAAGGAAGGAAGGAAGGAAGGAAGGAAGGAAGGAAGGAAGGAAGGAAGGAAATTAACACACAGATATTTTGGGAGTTACCATCCAAAATCTCCTGGGGTCTCTCTTTTACTTTTTGATAACTGCTATTTCATAATTTTACTGTTATTTCTTATAGAGCTAGATTAAATAGATATTGTCACATTTCTCCTGAATTTCAAAACAAAGTGAAGTATACAATCCCTACCTTCAGGGAACTTTCACAGATTTTATTTCGGTGACAGTTACTTTGGAATGCTGCTCAGCTCTCAAAGCCTCAACCCTTAAACAAATTTTTGACAATTGGATTAAGCTACCATCCCACTTCACTCAGAAACCATATTTATACTATAAGATCCAGGCCTCTGGCATACTTGAGTAGACTAAGTGGTCACTTACAAGAGAGGGGAAAGAGGGCAAATTTGCATTTTATGTGTGACTAGAAATGAAACACATAAAACTGCATTGTGATACTTTCCTGCAGTGTAGACTGCAAAGATAAGAGAAAGGCAAGTACAGAGAGAAAAACGATAGGTAAGACATTCATAGAAAACCAGAAGTATATCTCCTAAAGCCTTCTCATAAATTGGCTTAGACCCTTCCTGAGGTTCTCTTGCATCATTGTCCTCGGGGTTCAGTTTATCCTACTTGTATTAAGCTAGATTGAGCAGTGTCTTCTTTCTTGCAATTATTGCTGTCTATACCCCACTATTGAGAGGCAGCATGGCATACTAGAATTATGACCAGCTGTACACCAAAATGCCTAGAATTGAATCTCAGCTCCAGCACTTAGTAGCTGTGGTTGCTGAATAGTGTCCTCCAAATATATCCAGATCCTAACTACAGGAACATGTGAATGTTTTCTTACATGACAAAAATGTAAGGAAATATAATTCAATGTTATTAAATTAAAAATTTTGAGATAGGGAGTTTATTCTAGATTATCAAGGTGGCCCGAAATATGATCATTAGAAGAAGGAAATGGGGAGATTTGACACAGAAGAGGAAGTAGGAGATGTGACAACAGAAGCAAGAGGCTGGAGTGATGCAAGGAAGGAGCAAAGGCCTGCAGCAGCCTCCAGAGCTGGAAAAGGCAAGGAGACAAGCTCTCTGGTTGAGTCTCCAGAAGGAACCAGCCATGCCAGCGTCTTGACTTAAGCCCATGGAAATTGACTGCAGCCTTTTTGTGTCCAGAGCTGAGATGATACATTTTCATTGTTTTAAGCCACCAAGTTTCTGGTAATTCGTTATAGCAGCAATAGAAAACTAATACAGTAGCTTTGTAACCTTGGACAAGTTTTCTAACCATTCTCTGTTTTAATTTTATCATCTGTAAGATGGAAAAATGCATGCTTCATCACATGACTGTGAGAGTCAATGATTTAGTCTGTTTTCTGCCATGTGGAAGGCACTAAATAAGCATTGTATTGTTCAATGCTTGTATACAACACAGTTTTAGTCACATCTTTAGTTAGTAGTTGAGTCAGGACTTCTACCCAAGTTTTTTTTTTTTTTTTATTACGAATCTACAAGAAAGTTGTAAAACAGAAATTAAAACACAAAACAAAACAAAACAAAAAACATCAATTAATATATCAAATGTGATTTGAGCCCACATTTCTTAGGCTTTCTTTTAAAAGTGATCACTAAAAGAGGAAAATTTTATCCTTTTGGTTACTCTACATGAGCAAAAATTCAATTTCTTTTCTGCTAAAAGATACATAGGTATCTCGAAACTCTCTCATTTATGTTTTATCCACTCAATTTGTACATTATTATTTTTAGCTCCCA
>NW_012101479.1:23809-63003 GCF_000951045.1 Mandrillus leucophaeus
TATTAATTATTGCCTCAATTTCAGAGCCTGCTATTGGTCTATTCAGGGATTCAACTTCTTCCTGGTTTATTCTTGGAAGAGTGTAAGTGTCCAGGAAATTATCCATTTCTTCTAGATTTTCTAGTTTATTTGCGTAGAGGTGTTCTAAAGAATTTTACTTTCCTCTATTTAACTTATTTTGTAGAGATCAAATCAATTCAACCAACTCTTACAAAGCACCCATATGCTTACAGACAGCAACGCAGTTATTCGTGTATCCATTCATGCACCCATCTATTTGCCCACCAGTTATCAATTTAGCAGGCAAGTATCTGTGAATAGTCACTGAATAGTAATATTTTTATATGCAGCAGACCCCTAGTGCAGATGACAAGTTGTAGTCTCTGCCAGGAGGGCTTGTAGTTGACTTTTGGAGTCATTTGCATGATCAGAACCTTCAAAGAAATGTGACAAGGACAGTAATTGAGGTTTGACCAGAGAGTGAAATAAGGTGGGGTGGAGGGGTGGCTAGATCAGGTAGAAAGCATGAATTGTAAGAAAGAATTCACAGAGGAAATGTGGGGCTGAGGTTATGAGGTGTAGGGAGAATAAACTGGAAAGAAAAAAGCCTTAAATAAAAGCTTTAGAAACATTAAAACGAAAAGATGATATGGATAGATGATATGGATAGATTAGACATGGTATTTGATAACATATAGTCAAAGAAAATGTCTTTTCTTCTCCCAGGCAAGAATATAGATTGTCATTTGATTGTCTAATGGAAGTAATTTAGAAGAATATACTAGGATATGCTGTTTATCCACTGGACAGCTTTTTGAGATCTGATGTATACGTTCTGACTTTTTTTCTTTCTCCTTCTTTTGTCTGAAACATTACTGACAGTTACTGCTATAGTCCAGCACTCTCAAAGTTGACATATGCTGAGTGACAGATCTAAGATAAGAGTAAAATACATTTGAATGTGCCGATAAAAGAAAAATGGGAAAGGGATGAAATTACAGATATATGAAGGTGTATCTTTAAAGCTCTTAGGGGGACAAATTGCTAATCAGGAATTGAACTATATAGAGGCTTGATAAGTTGTAATGCAGAAACCCTTCTGGGATGAAAACTCTTTCTAGTGCATAGCGGTTTAATAAGATGTCAAATAAAATCCATTTGAAAGTGTTGGTTCCATTTGGTATGAAGGAGAATTTTCAAGAGATTTTCAAATGTCTGAATGAACAGTAATAATCCCAACAGGGCCAAGGTGGGGTGTCCAGTTGGACAAGTGGCATAAAAGCCATCTTTGGAAACTCATCATCCACAATAGTACATTCTGTCCCCATTAATTTCTGACAAATGGAAGCTATCTGCAAGGAAATTATGCTGACATGAATCAAGTCAATCATAGTGTGCGTTTACTTATAACCTAAAAATCTAATAGGTACTATCAGTTTACAGTCATTGAAACACACACACGTGAGTGCACACACTCACACTCCACACATGAATATTTATAAAGCATACACAACTTCAATTATTATTTTATCAACTTCCCAAGTAATATTAATTTATTCTAATAAAATTAATTTGTTCAATTATTTGTTTTAGAAGCCATAGTAACTACCACATATAGTATTTGTTGGGCCTAAATATTGTCCTGTTCTCCAGAATTATTAGACTTTTAGTGTATAGAAATGATAAATTGCTAAGAATTTGCCTCTGCATTCCTGGTCATAGCTGATTGATTTTGGGGTAGATGCCTGACCTTAACTAGGCCAGCAAGAGGGTCTCTACTTGGAAGTGGGAGAGTGGTAGGGGGAGACCCAGAGGACAAGCTCATTCAAGCATTCAAGTTGCTCAGAATGCGTGTTTCAGAATCCTGGAACCCCAACCCTTTGATTGCTCACTCTGCAGAACAGTCTGCAAATTGCAATTTGCTAAAAGCAGAAACTACAGTTGCCCTGACACTTCTAAAGGTAGCAACACATCCCTACTGAACGTGCAGGCACCCAGACTACTCCATAAAGATAATTAAAACTTTTTTTTTGATAGAAAGCTAACATCATTTTCCTTGCATCAAAACTGCCTTTCCACATCTTTTACCATCTTCAGAATTTACATGTCACATGTTCCGTTCTTGAGGACCTATAATAAACACTGTGGTATCATAAGGACTATATTTGGTCTTTGTTCTCAGGTCCTGGCACTGAGAGGTTAAAACCCTTGGAATTTCCTGATAGGAGTGTATTTTTGTTATTCATAAAGAGCCTCTTTTTAATTACACCTGGGATTATTCTAATGAGGTGACTTAGGGTGGGGCACCTAGATAGTCTCAGGATGGAGGTTGGGCACTTAAAAGACTAAGCATATGATTAGAAGGTGGGAAGTTTCAGCCCTGCATCCTTACTTTCGGGAGCAGCATGGATCTGGAGATAGGGGTGTATAAACCCTTGACCAAAGATGTTTGGAGAGCATTCAGGTTGGTGAACACATAGAGTACTGGAAGGGTGGTGTACCCAGGGAGGGCATGGTAACTGTGCAGCCCCTCACCCCCATAGCTCACTCCATGCATCCCATTCATGTGGCTACTGCTGAGTTGTATCCTTTATCATAAACCAGTACATGTAAGTAAAGTGTTGCACTAAGTTATGTGAGCCCACTAGCAAATATGGAAACTGAAGAGGGGTTTGTAGAAAATTCTGATTTATATCTGGCTGGTCAGCAATACAGGTGGCCTGGGACTTGTGACTAGTGTCCAAAGTGAGGACAGGCTTGTGGAATGGAGCCCTTTAATTTGTGGAACTGGTTACTTCAGGGAGATAGTCTCAGAATTGAATTGAATGTTAAACACCTAGCTGGTGTTTGAGAATTGGAGAGTTGAGTGGTATCAGCGAAAACAGCCCAGAAACACTGATACAAGATAAAGAGTTGATCGATTTGGATTGTGATTAAGCTAACATTTTTTCTGGTGATAAAAATTCCTGAAAATTTGCTAAATACTTTTCATTACTTTTGTAGGTTTGGTCCTCATAACTAGCTATCGCTGAGGTATAGTATCCTCATTACATCATTGAGGACACTGAGTCTCAAAAAGTAAGAAGTATAGAAGTGAGGCAGCGTAGGTTGTCATTGACCACATCCTTGGGACATAGCAACAGTGCCGACCATACAATCAACTCAATAAGCCTCAGCATTTGCAGTGTTGTGAAGTTCATTCAAGCAAAGTTATCTTCAGTAGGGAATTTCCCCCATAAACAGCATGCACACTTTCATTTTACCTGTCCTCAAACTGACCCTTTGTTCAGTATAATAGTAAAAAACACGCTCTTGGGTGGATGTTACAGGCCAAAAGGGTGAGAGTGATGATCAACTCAGTATACCACTGGAGGCTAGATGAGCAAACCGCAAACTGTTCTCATAAAGGCAGAATGTTGGCAAACAGACAAACTGCATGTCACCCAGGAGGAATGCTGAGGGCATTCATGCCCCAAGTGCAGTGCTGCTTGTGATTAGGTAAATCTGAAACCTGTTAGTAATAATATGAATCTGTGATCAATTAAGCAGCTGACCAATTGTTACCTCCTCCTCCCTGCTCTTGTTACCCAATAAATACGAAGGGCTGTGGAAGCTCAGTGACTGCCTTTGCTCACTAGAAGCAGGGAGCGCTCTTCTTCTTCCCCAGTTCCCCTTCCTTTAAGATGGTTTCTTTTGTCTTAAGTTTTCATTTCTGCATTCGTCCCTTCTTTCAGTCTCATGACAATGGTTTCAAGTAGTAACAGTAGTAACTGTCATGGTGACAGTCTCAAGTAGTAATTGTACAAGTCTGCCACAGGTAGAGATTTAAGATACTAATGAGACATACAACGTATGAACAAGAATGTGCAGTTACTGTGCTTGTGCATCCAGAAGACCACCCAGAACATGCTTACGAGGAATGCCTCTTCCCATCCCCTTATGAATAGTTATTTAAGACTCCCATAAAGGTAGTCTCCCTAGTGCCAGTCTTGGCTGGCTCCTCCTTATGACCAGCCCACCCTGAATCCTCTTTCTAAGGGTGCACTATCTATTCTGTACTTAACTTTCAGAGTATTTTTTCTCTTTTGCAATAAATTATGTTGCATCTCCTTTCCTGTGTGTCTCTCGTTCGAATTCTTTTAAACTAAGAAGACAAGAACCAAGGTGTTACAATGACCATCAATAGACGGACAACCTACCACCATGACAGGAACACTGTAACTTTTCCAGTTTCTGAGGTTACTTAAAAATACAGGCATACTTCATTTTATTATGTCTCATTTTGTTGTTCTTCACAGATAATGCGTTTTTTACAAATTGGTTTGTGGCAACCCTGCATCAAGCAAGTCTATAAGTGCCATTTTTTCACTAGAAAAAGTGGCATTTTTTCTAGTGCCCACTTTGTGTCTCTTTGTCACATTTTGGTAACACTAACAGCATTTCAGACTTTTTCATGGTAATTATATCTGTTATAGTGATCTGTGATCAGTGAACATGATTTTTTTTTTTATTATACTTTAAGTTCTAGCGTACATGTGCACAACGTTCAGGTTTGTTACATATGTATGCATGAGCCATGTTGGTGTGTTGCACCCATTAACTCATCGTTTACATTAGGTATAATGATCTTGATGTTACTATTGTCATTGTTTTTCAGCACCACAAACCACACCAATATAAGATGGCTAATTTAATAAATGTGTGCGTTTGGACTGTTCCACCGACAAGCCATTCCCTCATCTCTCCCTCTGCATAGGCTTCCCTATTCCCTAAGGTGCAAGAATTGAAATTAGGACAATTAATAACCCTACAACAGTTTCTAAGTATTCATGTGAAAGGAGGAATCTTTCATCTCTCATGTTAAATTAAAAGCTAGAAATGATTATGCTTACTGAGGAATGTAGGTTGAAAGTTGAGATAGGTTGAAAGCCAGGCCTCTCATGAAAGTTAGCAAAGTTGTGACTATAAAGGAAAAGTTCTTAAAGGAAATTATAAATGCTACTCCACTGAACACACAAATGACAGAAAGTAAAATCATCTTATTGCTGATATGGAGAAAGTATTAGTGGTCCGAATAAAAGATCAGGCCAGCCATAGTATTGCCTAATCCAGGGCAAGGCCTTAACTCTCTTCAATTCTATGAAGTCTGAGAGAAGTGAGAAAGCTACAGAAGAAAAGTTTGAAGTTAGCAGAGTTTATTTCACAAGGTTTAAAAAAAAAAAAAGCCATTTCCATAACCTAAAAGTGCAAGGTGAAACATTAAGTCTTGATAAAGAAGCTATAAGTTATCCAGAAGATCTAGCTAAGATCCACATAAGATTGGTAAAGATGACGACATTAAACAACAAATTTTCCTCTAGGCCATGTAGAAAGAATTTTTATAGCTAGAGAGGAAAAGTCAATGCCTGGCTTCAAAGGATAGGCTGACCCTCTTGTTAGGAGTTAATGAAGCTGGTGGCTTAAATTTGAAACCAATGCTCAATCTACCATTATGAAAATTTTGGGATATGTAAGAATTATGCTAGATATACTCTACCTGTGCTCTACAAATAAACAACAAAACCTGAAAGACAGAACATCTGTTTACAGCATAATTTACTGAATATTTGATACGCCGTGTTTCATATAGGGCTTAGAAAGACTCCTTTCAAAATGTTACTTGTCATTGACAATGTATCTGGTCACCCAAGAGTTCCGATGGAGATATACAAGGAGATTAATGTTGTTTTCATGCCTACTAACACAATATTCAATCTTCAGCTCATGGATCAAAGAGTAATTTTAACTTTCAAGTCTCATTATTTAAGAAATACATTTAATAAGGCTATAGCTGCCATAGATTGTGATCCTTCTAATGGATCTGGGCAAAGTCAATTGAAAATCTTCTGGAAAGGATTTACCATTTTAGATGCCATTAAGAACATTTGTGATTCATAGGAGAAGGTCAAAAGATCAACATTAATAGAAGTTTGGAAGAAGTTGATTCCAACCTTCATGGATGGGTTTAAGGGGTTCAAGACGTCAGTGGAGGAAGTAACTGCAGATGTGGTAGAAACAGCAAAACAACTAGAATTAGAAGTGAAACCTGAGAATGGAACCAAATTGCTGCAATCTCATAATAAAACTTTAAAGAATAAGGAATTGCTTTATATGGATGAGCAAAGTAAGTGGCTTCTTCAGATGGAATCTACTCTCGGTGAGGATGTTGTGAACATTGTTGAAATGACAACCAAGTAGAATATTACATAACCTAGTTGATAAAGCCCCAGTAGAGCTGCGGAGGATTGACTCTGATTTTGAAAGTTCTATCATAGGTAAAATGCTATCAAACGGCATTGCATTCTACAGAGAAATCTTTAGTGAAAGGAGTCAATTGATGTGGCAAATTTCATTGTCTTATTTTTAAAAAGTGCCATAGCCACCTCAGCCTTCAGCAACCACCATCTTGATGGGTCAGCTGCCATCAACAGTGTGGTAAGACCCCCCACCAGCAAAATGATTATGACTCACTGAAGGCTCAGGTGATTGTTAGTATTTTTAGAAATATTTTAAAATTAAGGCATACCTTTTTTTTTCTTTTTTAACATAAAGCACACTTAATATACTACAGTGTAGTGTAAACATAACTTGTATAGGCACTGGGAAACAAAAAAGTTTGTATGACTCTACTTATTGCAATATTCACTTTATTACAATAGTCTGTAACAAAACCTATCATATTTCAAGATATATCTACATATGTATACGTTTGTGTATAGATTTTTATTATACATATATCATATGACATTTTCTCAGCTTTTATATATTTTATTATCTTTGCAAATATTATTATTATTTTATACTGTACCAAAGTTGTTTCTACCCATTACTTTGCATGATTTTCTCCATACCCTCCCCCATCCTCACACATGTGCATTAGGCAGTAATTAAGATTATTTTTGCTGTACTTAATAGATAAGAAACTAGAGCTCGGAAAATACGGTTGACTCTCAAAATTATAAAATTGAAAGGGCTAGAGTTGAAACTTGCATTTGGAACTTCTTTTTCTCAAGCATGGTCCTTCCTCTGACATAATCTATATATTTTCTTCTAGATCATCTGTTCTCTATACTCACAATCTATTATGGGAATATGACTTGAACAGAGTGACTATTAATGACATAATGAACATGCACATTAAGGGAGGTTTGGAAGAGAGTCTTTTCTTGGCAGAAAGAGTACAGATCTGGAGCCAGGATGCTGGACTAGTTAAGGGCCCCTGGTTGTGGAGTCAGATGGACTGGGATTAAATCTTGACTCGTCCACCAACTATCAACTTAAGTTTATTATCTTCTTTAAATCTTAGTTTCCTTATCAAGAAAATCATAATAGATATAACTTGCAGGACTGCTGCAGTGATTATATCATGTTATGAATGTGAAGCATTTATGACACTGCTGAATACAAGAGTTTCTACTATTTCTTAGCTATAATTATTATATTTTGATTATACTGGAATATGGAAAGCATGATCAGGTAATAGCCTTTGAATTCAGCTTGAAGGCAAATAGAATTTGTACATATATAATAATGGTAATAGCTACCATTTACTAAGTGTTAATTAAGTGTGAGCATGTTAATACACGATCATATTTAACCCCAAAACAATTATTTGATTAACTCACAACAATAAGTTATTGTTCCATTTTAAAGGTTAGAAATTTGAAGTACAGAGATATTAAATAATTTTTCTAAGGAAAAGAAAATGATTCAATTTAACTGGAGGGTGAATGTATTAAAATGTTATTGATTCTTCCAATAATATATACACCTTAAGTAGGGATCTCAGGAAATATAAGGTATTAATCCAAAGAAATATGTTTTTAATGATGGAATTTATGACTCCTAAAAGATTGTGAGGAAGAAATATGAAGGTGGGTATGAGGAATATGGCTGAAATGTTTATTCATTTATTCATTCCACATGTTACTAAGCTTCCTATTATGTGCCAAATTTCATAGGTTTTCCATGCTGGTTTAGAGTATTAAGACTTATTCTCTCTTTTCCCCTATTTATTTTAAATAATTTCAAATGTAAGCAAATGTTACAAAAATAGTACAATAAGCACCCATATTCTTTTCATCTAGATTAATATATTAACATTTCACTGCATTTGTTTTTTCTCTCTCTCCCTCTGCGTACATATGTGCATATATATACACACATATATACATTTCATTTTTGGCTGAACCATTTTAGAGTTAGTTACAGGTATCGACACACTCTACCTCTAAATACTTCTGCACATATTATCTTAGAACAGGAAGGGACTACATTACCACAATAAAATGATCACATATAGGAAACTGATCATCAATGATATTTTGTTATCTAATGTACTTTCAATATTCAAATTTATCCACTTGTCTCAATAATATTACTTAAAGCTTTTTTCCTAGTCCTAGATCTAATCAAGAAGTACATTGCAGTTAGTCATCATGTCTCTTTAATTCAGAAAAGTCAACCAATCCTTTTTTTTTTTTTTTTAACTCTTAAGACATTGATAGTTATGAAGAGTCCAGGTGATTTATTTTGCAGAATATCCCACAATTTGACCTGCTTGCTTTCTCATTTTTTTTTCCATTTCTGAACATTACATAGGTGATATTGTCTCCTCATTGCATCACATTGAGAAGCTCATGGTATCAACTTGTTTAATCTCTTTGTCTGTAAGGAAGAAATTGGAAACAAAAAAAGAATTGTTTTTTTTTTTTTTTTTTTCTGAGGCAGAGTCTTGCTCTGTCACCCAGGCTACAGTGCAGTGGTGCAATCATAGCTCACTGCAAGCTTGAATTCCTGCACTCAAGTGATCCCCCTGCCTCAGCCTCCCAAGTTGCAGGGACTTCTAGTTTGTGCCACCATGCCTGGCTAATGTATTTTTACTTTTTTTTTTTTTTTAATTTTTAGTCAAAATGAAGTCTCAGTATGTTGCCCAGGCTGGTCTTGAACTTCTGGGCTTAAGTGATCCTCCTGCCTTGGCCTCCCAAAGTGTGGGACTACAGGCATGAGCCACTGTGTATGGCTGAGATTGGAATTCTGAAGAATCAAATTTTGCCCCAATTTGCTGTGCTGCCTGTGCTTGGAATAAACATTTTGCAGCCATCTATACAGTAGAAATCAGAAGGTAGATATGATGATGATTCTATTCTTTATTTATGTAACTGAAGTTATGCTCATTGCATCATTCATTCATGAATGGATGGCTCTTTCATGAAACAGCTTCTGTTCATGATGGTGCAAAATTATTTTTTATAAGTTAAGGATTTTTACATACAAGGCTGGTATTTGTATGGGAAGTCTGACTTATTACTCAAGCATATTATTCCCAAAGTAGGGTGGGGGGACATCTTTCAAAATTAAAAATGGTAAGTTTAGGATGAAAAGAAGGAAATCTTGCTTTCTGTAGCAGCTATAAAGTTTATTACTTTACTTGAGTGACTGTGAACCAAGTTACTTGACTTTTCCAGCCCAGGTTGACTTATTTCAAAATGAAAGGGATAGATAGGTGATTTCTAAGGTCTCTTTCCTTTTGACATTGGGTTTCTGTCTAAATTTGTTAACATTTTAAAATACAATTTCAATGAATTCAGTGCAGACAAATGTACAAGAAGTTATTAGGCAAAACTAGCATTCTTGGAAACTTCCCCAATGTCTTAAGCAGACATCACAGAAAAATCACAATAGGCTCAATGGTACCACTAATTCTTAACTGCTTCTGTTTATTTCGCAGTCTACTATGTATCTTTATGATTCAAATGCCTGACTCATTTTTCTAGATATGGTTACAGTTTATCCTTCTTTTCATTACTTTATCAACTTACTCTTTGGCTTTTGATCCCTACCATGTTTCAGATTTGCTCTTTGACTTTGCTGTTGTTGGCTGATAAAAGTTAAACATTTCACTATATTATTCTGGCCCAGAGTCATGCAGAATCTCAGAAGTTATGGTTTTTCTTGGCAATAGCATGAGTTCTAGGCCACGAAAGCACTCTGATCTAATATGCCAGTCTGTATATTCTTAATTGTTAAACTCAGAGAGGTAAAAAGCACATTAACCTTTTCAGTCCTAGCATCACATTCTATATGATTCATTTCCACTTCATTTTATATTTGTGGGGAAATTGAAAGTAGAAGCAATTCAAAAGGTTGCTCAAAAAGAGAGAAAGACAAATATATAGTGAGATTGATAATTTAAAATATCACTGGACTTGAGAACAGATTATAGATCCATTTTCTGAATGTGTTTAACTGATGAGATTTATTCAATCACTTAGTCATTCATGATTCTATAATACTATAAGGATAATGGCAAAGAGAACAGATTCTGTAGTTTAACTGCTTAAGTTTAAATCAGACCTCTGCTATTTGCCAATAGGGTAAGTCATTTAAACTCCATGTATTTCAGTTTCTTTTTTTTTTTTTTTTTTTTTGAGGTGGAGTCTCACTCTGTCGCCCAGGCTGGAGTACAGCAGTGGCACAATCTCGGCTCACTGCAACCTCCACCTCCCAGGTTCAAGTGATTCTTCTGCCTCATCCTCCTGAGCAGCTGGCACTACAGGCATGCGCCACCACGCCCAGCTAATTTTTGTACTTTTAGTAGAGACGGGGTTTCACCATGTTGGCCAGACTGGTCTCGAAATCCTGACCTCATGATCCACCTGCCTCAGGCTCCCAAAGTGCTGGGATTACAGGCATGAACTGTGCCCGGTGCTTCAGTTTGTTTATTTAGAAAAATGAGAAAAATAATAGTAACTATTTCAAAGTACTGATAAGAATTAATCAGTTAATGTACATGAAATCATTTAAAACATTGCTTAGCACATAGTAAGTGCTACATAGACATTAGCTATTACTATTAACAGTTACTGATATTCTATTACATGTCTGACATAAGGAATTCTGTACACATTCTTGAAGTCAAATAATAAATCAGAGTAATATTTGATGTTCAGTAGTTAGCAGAGAATATTCGTATCCACAGGATTTCTTCCTCAAAGAATAATAATGACTAAATTTATTAAATGTTTGCTTTTTGCCTAGCACTCTTTTAGATGTCTTTTATAATTTTTCTTTAGTTTTTATTTAGTTTTCATTGTACAGAAAGGTTAACTCTTTGCCAAAAGTCGTATAACTTGAAAACGGTAAAACCAGGATCAGTCTTAGGCAGCCTGATGCCATGATTCTTTGTTCTAAATAACACTGGATATATAAAAATTTTTTTGAGATGTGGCATACTGTCTCTTCTTTCAATCCACACACATTTATTGGGAATATGGTACATGCTCCTAGTGGGAAGAGAGGAATCAGACATAGCTCTTGCCATCAAGGAGATCAGAGTTTCGTGATGATGATACAAAAATGAAAATGACTATGTGTGGAATGTGCTAATAGTGATATGAGCAGGGTAAGCTCAAGGCACTAGGGAGGGTCAAAGGAAGCTTATGAAAGGAAGAGACTCTTCGGCAGTGTTAAGGTAAGTAGATGTGGAGCGGCATTTGAGGCAGAAAAACAACATGTAAGAAAATGCATGATGCATTTGAGAAGTTACAGAATTTGGGGGCTGGTGTTTATCTGAGAGCATGTAGGAGACATGAACTAGAAGGACAAAAGGGGGTCATAAACTCACATTGTATGCTAAAGTGAGGAGTTTGACATTTATCAAGAGGGCAAAGAGCATCTTTCAAAATATTTAACTAGGACAACGACCAGAGAAAATTTTCTTGGCAAAGATCATTATATAAAACATATTAAGAAATATTTTTATCATGTCTTTGAATTAATCATATATTTTAGGGAAACTATGTGTATTATATCCTCATTTTTGGAATTTTGCATTTCAGTAGGGAGTATTATTAACACTACTTACCACTACTGACAACAACCACTATTTTTTTTTTAAGTTTACACCATGATTGTGAGGAAGACCTCACAATCATGGTGGAAGGTAAAAGGCATGTCTTACATGGCAGAAGCCAAGAGAGAAAGAGAGTCAAGCAAAAGGAGTTTACCCTGATAAAACCATCAGATCTTGTGAGACTTACTCATGACCACGAGAACAGCATGAGGGAGACTGCTTCCGTGATTCAATTATTTGTCACCAGGTCCCTCCCACAACACATGGGAATTATGGGAGTTACAATTCAAGATGAGATTTGGGTGGGGACACAGCCAAACTACATCAACTATGCTTTCCTCATCACTGTGTCTCCCTTCAGGTTTAAAACAGTAAATTAAATCTAATAGGCACCCAATAAATGTATATTAAATGAATGAATAAAACCTATACTAATTTAAATGACTCATATTCATGGCCACATCCTGCTGCACTGAACTATTTTTGCAGAGCTAAACTTTGTACATGGTTAATTTTCTAAATCACACATTTCAGAAAATGCACTAAGCAAACTGGAAAGGATCACGTGCCATACCTAATTTTTTCAAACAATGTGGCCAGTCTCAAATTGAAAGTTAGCATTTAGATCTTTAAAAAACATTCTATTGATGGTACAAGATGACATATCTCAAAACATTGGGTCCTGAGAAATAGTAAACCTACACCAAGCTTTACTCTCTAGAACCTAGTTCCCTCAGAACAAAGTTCATAAATTATTATTTTTTCTTTACACAGCTGCAGAGGTAAAACAAAACAAAATGCACTTACAACAAAATAAACAAAAAGTCCCAGGTTCAAATCCTACTGCGGGTACTTACTAGAGCTTCATCTTGGGCGTGAAGTTCTTCTATTAATTTAAATGGGAAAAATCAAGTGTTCTAAGAATGCTTCTTAATTCCTTTTAAAGCTGTGATTCAGGCATTTATTCCCAAATTTTGTATGCTTATTTTCTGTTTATGATACCACGTGCTAAATTTGTTCTATAATATTTTACCAAGGAATCATTTTTTTTTCTCTCTTTATTTACATTCTCCTGTTCATTGCTAAGAATTGCTTATTTGCCTGGCCCACTCAGAAATGAAGAGGTAGGTTAACACTTAGATCTTCTTATTAAAATATTTTCCTTCTCTTTCATAGATATTATCTTCTACTTCTCTTATATTAACTGCACTTTGTAACTGTGTTTTACTGCAAACAAGGTCTTCTAGGAAGTACATAGCATTTACATTTTTATGTAAAATTTAATGTATGCAATATTAAAAAGAACTTTACCATTTATTGATTATCTTCTATGAACACAGTGCTTCCAAATCTTTAATCTTCAAAGAAATGTGACAAGGTAAAGAATTTGTCATCTTCCAGATGAGGAAAGTTAGGTTTGAGACAATTAAATAACATGCCCAAGGCAACTCAGTTAAGTGAGTGGCTTATTGAGGATTAGAAGTCAAAACTCCATGACCCCCAAAGTTGTATTGTTTGCTATACACCAGAGGTAAAAGAAATAGATAGGCAAACAGCAGCTTCCAAGGACATAGATAACTCTTTGGAATTCCTTGCCAAGAGGTAAGACAGAGATAACTATTTTTATGAAAATCAAGACTTACATGGAGCTTAATTAACACAATGTTACATTTTAGAAATTATTTGACAAAAACCTAATGAAAGAATAAGGACCATTTTTTTTGCATCTATATTTTTGTTTTCTTCTTTCTTTCTTTTTTTTTTTTTTGAGATGGAGTTTCGCTCTTGTCGCCTTGTTTCCCGTGCTGGAGTGCAAGGGCATGATCTCGGCTCACCGCAACCTCCGCCTCCCTGGTTCAAGTGATTCTCCCACCTCAGCCTCCAAAGTAGCTGGGACTACAGGTGTGCACCACCATGCTCGGCTAATTTTCGTATTTTTAGTAGAGACGGGGCTTCACCAACTTGGCCAGGCTTGTCTCAAACTCCTGACCTTGTGATCCACCTGCCTCGGCCTCCCAGAGTGCTGGGATTACAGGCATGAGCCACTGTACCTGTACCGATATTTTTCTTTTTTAAGAAATTAGTCATCCCAGTGATGTTCTTAAGTAACAATTAGTAAATAAGCATTACTTGATAAGTTAAGCTTAGAGAAAGCTTAGAATGAGTAAACATTTAAAAACTTGGCTAGTTTTATTCTTTGTAAGGTGTCAGAACTTGAGATGCAGAAATAAATAATTTAATTTTTCCCAATTTATTAATCAAATAATATATTAGCTACATGGAGGGCATTTTAAAATAAATAAAATGATCCACTTGGTCATTACTATAACACAATAGTTGTTTCCATTTCTTTTTCTTGTATTTCTTTTAAGCCTCTCTCAATATGAGGTTGTGAAATCTTTATATTTGAAGTATTTGTTAAGAATAGCATACTGATGGGAACACAAGATCTTAATAAATATGATTTGATGAAAAGAAACCAAAGTTCAGCTTTTGCTCCAGAGAATACAATGTAACCAGCTTTATTTGATATAGAATCATTTACACAGACTATGGTCTCTAGGTAGAACTCATAATGGCAGAAAGAAATATTGAATATGAAGAAAAAGGCATTTTCCAATGAGATATTAAAAGATGACATAGGTTGAGAGATTGGGTGGGGGAGGGGGGCGGCGATTTGAAAGGGGAAAGAGGAAGGATAGTTTCTAGCATGCAGAGAGATAATATCACTGTTTTTTCTTTTTCTTAGAATATCTTTTCAACCAAAAAAGGGACATTCTGTTCACTGAATAAAGGAGTAGATAAATGAATAAAATCAGCTTTTTTTTTTCCCCCTACACAGCTGCAGTGGCAAAACAAAATGCACTTACAAAAAAAATAAATAAATAAAAAAAACAAGAAGTCCCAGGTCCAAATCCTACTAAGCAGGGTCACCAGTCAGCAGGCTGCTGTAGCCACCTAGGTGATGGCAGACAACTGCTGTGGACTAGGGTGATAGCAGGGGAGATGAGGAGAAGCTTGAGAAACGGAACTTACTTGAGATTAGGAAGTTTGTGCTGGGGAAATCAACAAATTATCTCCCCAGATTGAAGCTACATGGAAAACAAAATCAAAACCAGAGACCATGTCCAAGTTTTCCACGAATGATTACTTTGATCGGATCTAAAATGTTTGTGACCCAAACACTATTTCCTGAAGGCAAATCTGATGAGCCAAGAGACAATCAAGAAGATGACTTTGTAGGCATAGAATTTGAATAAGGGAGCTAGATGACTTGGAAGCTGACTAGCACTAGGGAACATAGCCAGATTCAGCATTCTCACAGTAAGAATGGTCTGGCCAGCAAGGTCAGAAATACTTGAAGTGCAGTGACCATACTCCTGTGCCTCTTCCTCCAGGAATCATTTCACCTTTGAGATGGGCAAGGCTGCTGCCTGAACACTCATATTCCTCCTCCTCAGTCCCTGCTGACTACCCCTGCTCTGTTTGCTTCTAAAATGTTTTTTGCTACATTCCTAGAGCTAGCAACCTTCTGTTTTTATAGTTCATTTATTATAATATAATTGTCTAGTGGAGATTAAAATTTGCCCATTATTTCCAAGGTATATAAAAGAATATAGCTATTTTTTTTCTACAAATGATCAAAATATTCTCACAAGCCTTTCTTCCCAGAGGTAGAGGGGGTCAAAAGGTGAGATTAACAATTACCACATTTTTCTTCAAATTATTTTGGGTTATTTCTCTTATCTTTCCCTTTGGAGAGACTGTGTCTTACTTTGTTTGAGCTACTATATCAAAATATCTTAGATGAGGTAATCAATAAACAACAGAAATGTACTGCTCTCAGTTCTAGAAGGCTGGAAAGTCTAAACTCAAAGTGCAACAGATACCGTGTATGGTGAGGGCTTAATCTTCACAGACGGTGGCTTCTTACTGTGTCCTCACGTGATGGAATAAAGGAACAGGTGTCCTCAAGCCTCTTCTCTAATGGCACAAATCCATTCTGTGGCCCTTATGACCTAATCACCTCCTGAAGGCCCCACTTCTGAATACTATTGCATTGGAGATTACATTCAACATACATATTTTGGGAGGACACAAATATCCAGAACATCGCAGACTGCATGATCAAATTCAAGACTGAAATAGTCTAATGGTGGTGTTTCTCTCCTCTAAAGTGTCTCCTTGTCTCCTTTTCTCCTCTTTCTCCCAAATATGGCTTTTTTTTTTTTTTTTTTTTTTTTTTTTTTTTAATTTTTTTTTTTTAGAATTTTCCCCCCCTTTTTTTTTTTTTTTTTTTTTTTTTTTTTGAGTCTTGCACTGTCACTCAGGCTGGAGTGCAGTGGCATGATCTCAGCTCACTGCAACCTCCGCCTCCCAGGTTCAAATGATTCTCCTGCCTCAGCCTCCCAAGTAGCTGGGATTACAGGCGCCCACCACCATGCCCAGCTAATTTTTTTGTATGTTTCGTAGAGATGGGGTTGCACTATGTTGGTCAAGCTGGTCTCGAACTCCTGACCTCATGATCCGCCTGCCTCAACTTCCCAAAGTGCTGGGATTACAGGCATGAGCCACCATGCCTGGCCCTTTTTGATAAATAAGGAAGTTCATGTAACCTCATGTGAGCAAGAAAAGGAGTCTAGCTGGTGCCCTGTGTCCTTACTAGTTTCTAGCAAGTGGGGTTGGCCTGATCTCTGTGCACATATTTTTCTTTTTGATTCAAAAATTGTTTTAAAAATGTATATGTGGGTATTTCATTTTGGTGCTCCCTGCCCCAGATCAAGTGTGAATCCCTGGGTCTTCTGCATTTTTTAGAGATTCATCTTTCAATACATCTCTCCTTGCTGATCTTCACCTCCTAGGTCATTCCAATGAAGCAAGGACTATGAACAGCTGCCTGCATCTTTTTCTATCTTTCCAGCCTCTCTGGGGCTCCTCTGCTATCTCCTCACCCCAGTCTCTCCTCTGGGCAGGAGAAGAGGGAGTTTGAGGGAGTCAGGCAGTATTCTTAACTTAACTGAATCTCTTTTACATCTTTCTTCTTTTGGCATTACACCTACAACTGAAAGGTCTCTCAACATCTTTCTTTCTAGCTTCCATTTCTTCTCCCTTGTGGCCTCAGTCCTTCGTCTTTTTTTCATTTGTGATTTTTTTTTTTTTTTTAAGGTCAGAAGGTATTTGTGGAAAGCCTGCTTACTGATAAAATACATAAGGAGGTACTCTTTAGATACTATCACCTTTAAACTGGCCAGTCAAGGAGCTAAGATAGTACTATTGTTTATCTCTTCTCTGACCTTTTATGTGTATGTGGCTGATCTTAGGGATTTACTCCCAGGAGGCAATCTCCCTTTTGTCAAAATTCTTAGGGATACAGACAGTCTCTAAAGATAAATATAAATTTATAAAAAAAACCAGAACACACACACACACACATATATGAAGGAGAAGAAAGAGATAATCAATATTTTAGAAGAGTTGATGTGCTAGACACCACTGGGAGATTCACACACATTTTCAAAATCAATAACTCACAAGAACTAAATGCAGTCTCTCTATTACAAATCTAAAAACGGAGACTGCCAAAATCTCAGGTTAATATAATTATGTATTTACTGATGTCCCGCAAGTACTCTAAACCCAAAATGTCTGCTTGTCTCTGTATCGAGGCTCCCCATTCCTCATCTCCCACTACAGTGAATGTCGCTAACATCCAAACAAACTCTAGGGTCAGAAAGTTTGTCATCATGCTGTACCACTTTCTTTAAGCCATTCTCTTCTCTAAGAAAATACAAAGATTTTAAATTTCTACCACCTTAACATCTTCTTCTTTTTTGTCCTATTTTCTCCATCTACTCTGTGACTGGCTCGACACAGACATTTATCACTGCTCACTTCCACAATGTAATAGAATCCTAATTGGCCTGTTCTATTTCATGTTCCCTGTATTATTTCTAAAATGTAGATTTGGTCATGTCATATCATATGGTTTGAATCTGTGTCTTAACCCAAATTTCATGTCGAAATGTAATCCCCAGTGTTGGGGTTGGGGCCTGGCGGGAAGTAATTGGATCACAGCATTCTCATGAATGGTTTAGTACCATCCCTCTTGGTACTGTATAGTGAGTGAGTTCTTACGAGATCTGGTTGTTTAAAAGCGTGTAGCACCCCTACCCTTGCTGTCTTGGTCCTACTCCTGCTATGTAATACACTTGCTCCGTTTGCCTTCTACCATGAGTAAAAGTTGCCTGAAGCCTTCCAAGAAGCAGATGTTGCCATGCTTCCTGTACACCCTGCAGAATCATGAGCCAATTAAACTTCTTTTCTTTATAAATTACCCAGTCTCAAGTATTTATTTATAGCAATGAGAGAATGAACTAATACATCAGGTCTTCACTTAAAATTCTTTAGTGGCTCTCCGTTTCCTCCTTAAGAAAGTCCAACCTCCTCAGCATGATTTGAAAATCTCCTTGACTTGCCCATTTGCAGCCTTATTTCTGTGTGTCGTGGTATTTCACACTTCTATGCCTTTGCTCTGCTCTTCTCTTGGCTTTAAACATATTTTACTTATTTACCTGACTCTATCAGTTTACTTAACAAAATTAACCCAAGAGTAAAGATTTTCTGATGCCCCAAGTAAGATCAACCCATTTTCCTTTGTGCTTCTACAAAGTCATATACGATAGGATGCTTTCTTCTTTATGTGTCTCTAGTTATCCAGTGATATTAGTGTTTGTATATCTTATGCCCAGAAAACTCTCCACCTCTTAGTAAGCACTTAATAAGTATTCAAAGCCATGTTGAAAGAGAAATAAAGAGGAAAATAAAAGTAAGAAAATATAGATCATAAAGAGGAAATGAAAACAACTGGCTAGGATCAGCTCAGAGCTAACAGGGGCTCCCCATTGTAGGGAAAGGTAAAAGAGAGATCCACAATGCTCCACATTCAAACTACAGATGTCTGCAATACTGACTACAGGAGAGTCCCTTGGCCCTTAGAGTTCCTGAGTCTAGTACAGGGATCTGCCTGGAGTCCACATGACTACATTGTCCCAGAGAGGAAATTCATGCAGGGTCTCACCCACTCCCGGGTCACAAGATGCTATAGCAAAGTGCTGTTTTGAGAGCTGAGCCAATATCACACTACATCTTTTCCTAGGTCTCAATAACCCCTGAATTTCCAAATCCCTGGGGTCCTACCAACATCCTTCATATCTACTCACAGGCATGCAGCATTGAGACATCACCTTCACTCAGTGGATCAGCTGTGTCCCTAGTACCTGAGCCCAGGAAGAACCTTATAACTTGAGAAACAGGTAGTCAGCACACCAGGGAGGCTACTTCTGGAATACATGGAGCCAAAATATGTGCTCCAAGAAGCCTGAGAGCCACTCACCCAAGGCCTCTGCCATTTACAGTGACTCAGTCCCCTCCAGCACTGGGATTGCCACACACCTGATTGTTTTGCCTAGGGAACCAAAACTTGGCCCATTTATGCTGCTAATGCCACTGCAGGTGCTAGCACACACTGCCCAGGGACGCAAGGAGACCAGCCAGCCCAAGACTGCTGCTGCCATTGCTAATGCCTGTGTATGTCATCTGGATTCCTGAGGACCAGCCTGCCCAGGCTGTCACCACCAGTAATCTCACATACTTCCATGGGATTCAAAGAACATTCGCACAAGGGTCTGCGGCAGCTGGTGCCCATGCATGGCTCTCAGGGGCCTAAGACCTGGCCTTCCTGGCAACCTAGTTCGCAGAAAAGCATCAACACAGCCTTCACAAGTAACTGCAACCAAAGTCACTGAGGAACTCACACATACCATTGAGATTAATTACAGCTTAAGAAATCATATGAAGACTCTATGATACCTACCCAGAAACAAAGGCAAAGTTCTCTAATCAACTGACACTATAGATTCATCTACAGAAAAAAGCCTTTCCTTATAAAAGCTACCCCACAAAATTGGAAGAACCAACTGTTGCACAAGATGTGCATATGTCAATGTAAGAACACAAGAAACACGAAAAAGCAAGAAAACATAGCACCTGCAAAGGAATACAATGATTTTCCAATAAAAGACTCCAAAGGAAAGAAAATTTATAACATTCTTGAAAAGGAATTCAAAATAATTGTCTTAGGAAAACTCAGTAAGATACAAGAGAACACAGACAATACAAATAAATCAAGAAAACAATTCCTCAACTGAATGAGAAACTAATAAAGAGATAACTACTATAAAAAAAGAGGCCAAGCGCGGTGGCTCACGCCTGTAATCCCAGGACTTTGGGAAGGTGAAGCAGGTGGATCATGAAGTCAGGAGATCGAGACCATCCTGGCTAACATGCTGAAACCCTGTCTCTACTAAAAATACGAAAACAAAATTAACCAGGCGTGGTGGCGGGCGCCTGTAGTCCTAGCTACTCGGGAGGCTGAGGTGGGAGAATGGCATGAACCCACGAGGCGGAGCTTGCAGTGAGCCGAGATCACACCACTGCACTACAGCCTGGGGACAGAGCGAGACTCCGTCTGGGAAAAAAAAAAAAAAAAAAGAACAGAATATGACTGGGCATGGTGGCTCACGCTTGTATTCCCAGCACTTTGGGAGAGTAAGGCAGGTGGATCACTTGAGGTAAGGAATTCAAGACCAACCTGGTCGACATGGCAAAGTCCCGTCTCTACTAAAAATACAAAAATTAGCCAGGCGGGATGGTGCGCGCCTGTAATCCCAGTTACTTGGGCGGATGAGGCATGAGAATCACTTGAACCTGGGAGAAGGAGATTGCAGTAAGCCAAGACTCTGCCACTGCACTCCAGCTTGGGCAATAGAGTGAGACTCTGCAAGAAAAAAAAAAAAAAAAAAAGGAAAGAACAAAACATAAATCTAGGAAGTGGAAAATTTAATAAATGATAAAAAATATAATCCAGAGCTTTAATAAAAGACTAGATAAAGTAGAAGAATTTGTGCATTTGAAGATAGATCTTTTGTAATAAGTCAGTCATACAAAAAAAAAGAAGAAAGAAAAAGAATGAAGAAAGCCTATGTAACATACGGGACGCCATCAAATGAACAATTATTTAAATTCCAGAAGGAAAATAAATGGAAAAATACGTAGAAAACATGTTTAATAAAATAATAGCTGAAAACTCCCCAAGTCTTGAAAGAAATATAGTCCTCCAGATACATAAAACTTAACATTTCCAAATAAATTCCACCCCCCAAAAAACCCTCTCTGAGGTACATTATAGTCAAACTGTCAAAAGTTAAGGAGATAATTCTACAAACAGCAAAGAATGTGTCAAGTCACATGTAAGGTAATCACTTTTAGACTTACAGCAGATTTATCAGCAGAAACCTTCCAGGCCAGGAGAGAATGGGATGATATATTTAAAGTACTGAAAGAAAGAGAGAGCTGGGCACAGTGGCTCACGCCTCTAATCCCAGCACTTTGGGAGGCTGAGGCGGGTGGATCACGAAGTCAGGAGATCGAGACCATCCTGGCTAACACAGTGAAACCCCGTCTGTACTAAAAATACAAAAATTTAGTCAGGCGTAGTGGCAGGCGCCTGTGTGGAGGCTGAGACAGGAGAATCGCGTGAATCCGGGAGGCGGAGCTTGCGGTGAGCCGAGATCGCGCCACTGCACTCCAGCCTGAGCGACTAGACCCAGAAAAACTATTCCCCAGAAATGAAGGATAAATAGTATTTTCCAGGTAAGCAAAAATGGAGGAAATTCATCACCACTGGAGTGGTCCAACATGAAATCAGTAAGAGAGTTTTACATCTGGAAGCCAAAGGACAATATCTACCATCATGCAAAAACACAAAAGTATAAAACTCCGTGGTAGAGTGGGTACACAAAAGAGAAAGAGAAAATAATCTAATGTTATCACTACAGAAAATTAACAAATCTCAAAGATTTAAAAATAAATAAAAGAGGAGGAAGGGAACCAAGGATATACAAAACAATCAGAAACCAGTTAACAAATGACAGCATCAAGTCTTCATCTGTCTGTAACAATCAGAATGTAAATGGTTTAAATTCCCAAATTAAAAGATACAGACTGGTTGACTGGATTAAGCAAACCTAGATCCAAACATATGCTACTCAAAAGAAACTCAGTTCACCTGTAATGACACACATAGACCCAAAGTGAAAGGTTGGAAAAAGATATTTTGTACAAATGAAAACAAAAAGTTTATAGGAATGGCAATACTTATGTCAGAAAGAATAGACTTTCAGCCAAAGAATAATCAAAAGAGAAAAAGAACATAATTATATAATGATTAAGGTATCAGTTCACCAAGAGGATATAACAATTATATATGCAATCAACACCAGAATATCTATGTATACAAACCAAATATTATTAGAAATAAAGAGAATGATGGATTCCAATATAATAATAGTCATGACTTCAACACCTGTATTTCAGCATTGGATAGATCATGTAGACAAAATCAACAAAGCAACTTTGGAGTTAAACTGAACTCTAGACCAAAAGGACCTAACAGACATTTACAGAGCATTCCATTCAAAGCTGCGGAATACACATTATTCTCAATTGGGTATAAAATATTCTCCAGAATAGACTACAGATTCGAGTACAAAGCAAGTCTTAACAAATTTTTAAAAATCTAAATCATAACAAGTATCCATTCTGACTATAATAAAGTAAACCTAGAAATTAATAACAAGAGTAATTTTGGAAACTACAAACATATAGAAATTGAACAATATGCTCCTGAATAACCAATAGGTCAATACAAAATTTAAAATAAAAATTTAAAAAATTCTTGAGACAACTAAAAATGGAAACATAACATACCAAGCCCTGTGTTATACAGCAAAACCAGCATCGAAAGGAAAGTTTACAGCAATAAATGCTTACATCATAAAAGTAGAAAGATTTTAAATAAAAAGCCTAACAATGGATATCACATGGAACTAGAAAAGCAAGAACAAACCAACCTAAATTAATTGTAGAAAATTAATAATAATATGAGAACATAACTAAACAAAATAGACACAAAAATAACAATGATCAATGAAATAAAAATTTATTCTCTTAAAAGAATAAGCAAGATTGACAAATGGTTATCTGGGCTAAGAAAAATGAGAGAAAACTCAAACAAAAATATTGGAAATGAAAGATGAGACATTACAAATAGTACAGAAATACAAAGGATAATTAGAAACTATTATGAACAACTGTATGTTAACAAATTAGAAAACTTAGAAAAAATTGATAAATTCCTACACACAAATAACCTTCTAATATTTAACTTTGAAGAAATAGAAAACCTGAACAGACTAAAAAAAATAGCAAGTTTGAATCAGCAATAAAAAGTCTCCCAATAAAGAAAAGCTTAGGATCAGATGACTTTACTGCTGAATGCTATGGAACTTCCAAAAAAGAACATGAATTCTTCTCAAAATATTCAAAAAATTGAAGAGAAGGAAATTCTTAACCCATTCTACAAGTCCAGCTTTACTCTGATAGCAAAACCAGACAGGGACATGACAAAAAAAAAAAAAAAAAAAAAGGAATTCAGGCCAATATCACTGAAAAACAAGGATGCAAAAATCCTCAAAAAATATTGGCAAACTGAATCCAACAGCACATCAAAAAGATAATACATCATGATCAAGTGGGATTTATCCCATGAATGTAAGAATAATCAACATATGCTAATCAATAAATGTGATACATCACATCAACACAATAAAGCTGAAAAACTACAAGTTCATTTCAATAAATGCAAAAGAAAGTAGACTGGATAAAATTCATTATCCATTTGTTTAAAAAAAACTTTCAACAAATTTTGTATATAAGAAACATACCTCAACACAATAAAAACACACATATGTAAAAACACATATATAACACACACATATATGAAAACACACAGCTAATATCATACTGAATGGGAAAATCCTGAAAACATTTCCTCTAAGAACTAGAACAAGACAATGATGTCTACTTTTACCACTCTTATTCAACAGAATCCTGGAAGTCCTAGCCAGAGAAATTAGGCAATATAAAGATATATAGGACATTGAAATTCGAAAAGAGGAAATCAAATTTTCCCTTTCTGCAAATGACATGCTTTTATATAGAGAAAACCCTAATGGCTTCTCTACAAACCCTTAAGCTGATAAACAAATTAAGTGAATTTGCAGGATACAAAATCGACATACAAAAATCAGTAACATTACCATACACCGATAATGACTTAGCTGAAAAAGAAATCAAGAAAGCAATCCCATTTTACAATAGATAAAAAAATTTAAAATATCTAAGAATAAATTTAACCAAGGAGGTAAAAATATCTGCAATGAAATTATGAAACACTGGTGAAAGAAACTGAAGGAACACAAAAAGTGAAAAGACATCTCATGCTCATGTATTGGAAGAATTCATATTGTTAAAATGATCATACTATGTAAGATGATCTACAGATTTAACACAATTTCTATAAAAATACCAATGGTATTCTTCACATAAATAGAAAAGGAACAATTCTAAAATTTTCATGGAACCACAAAAGATCTCAAAGACATAAAACAATCCTGATTACAGAGAGAAAAGCTAGAGGGATCACATTACCTGATTTCAAAAATACTATAAACAACCAGGCACTATGGCTCACACGTGTAATCCCAACACTTTGGGAAGCCAAGGCAGGTGGATCACCTGAGGTCAAGAGTTTGAGACCAGCCTGGCCATCATGGTGAAACCCCATCTCTAATAAAAATGCAAAAAAAGAATTAGCCAAGCATGGTGGCATATGCCCGTAATCCCAGCTACTCGGGAGGCTGAGGCAGGAAAATCACTTGTACCCAGGAGGCAGAGGTTGCAGTGAGCCAAGATTGCACCCCTGCACTCCAGCTTGGGCAACAGAGTGAGACTCAGAAGAAAAAAAATAATAAAATAAACACTTCAAATATCTTGTAACTAAAACAGGATGGTACTGGCATAAAAGCAGACACGTAGACCAGTGGAACAGAGAACGCAGAAATACATTTACATATTTATGGCCAACTGATTTTTAACTAAGGTTCCAAGAACATACACTGGGGAAAAGACATCTTCTTCAATAAATGGTGCTGGGAAAAGTGAACATCCATGCAGAAGACTGAAACTAGACTCTTATCTTTCACCACATAAAAAATAAATCAACTCAAAATAGATTAGAGACTTAAACCTATGACCCAAAACTACAAAACAACTAGAAGAAAATATGGGGGAAACACTTCAGGACTTTGATCTAGGCAAATATTTTACAGTAAGACTTCAAAACAACAGGCCGTAAAAAGAGAAATAGGCAAATGAGATTCTAGTATATGAAACAGATTCTGCATAGCAAAGGAAACTCAGTGGAGTGAAGAGGCAATCTGTAAAGTGGGAGAAAAATATTTGCAAACTATCCAACAAGGGACTAATATCCACATTATAAAAGGAACTAAAATCAAATAATCTAATTTAAAAATAAGCAAAGGATCTGAATAATCATTTCTCAAAAAAGGAGATGCAAAGGGCCAATAAGTACATGCAAAACTGCTCAACATCATTAATTATCAAAGAAATGCAAATAACCACAATGAGATATCATCTTATCCAAATTAAAATGGCTATCATCAAAAAGTCAAAAACTAACAATTGCTGACAAGGAAGTGGAAAAATTTAAACTCTTACAAACTGTTGGTTGGAATGTAAGTTAGTACAGCTTTGTGGAAAACAATATGGCATTTTCTCAAAAAACTGAAAATAGGAGTACCATACAATTGAGCAATCTCGCTATTGGGTATTTACCCAAAGAAAAGGAAAGAGTATTGAAGAAATACCTGCATTCCCAAGTTTATTGCAGCACTATTCACAATGGTCAAGATACAGAATCAACCTAAATGTCCATAGACAGATAAACAGATAAAGAAAATGTGGTATATATTCACGATGGAATACTGTTCAGCTGTAAAAAGCAATGGAATCCTGTAATTTGAGGCAGCATCAGTGAGCTTGGAGGACATTAAGTGAAATGAATCAGGCACAGAAAGATAAAGATACCACATGGTCTCATTCATATATAGGATCGAAAAAAAAAATTGAGCTCACAGGGATAGAGAGTAGAAGTGTGATTTTCTAGAGGCTGGGATGGGTGAGGAGAAGGGAGGAGAAGTTGTTTAATGAGTGCAAAGTTGTAGCTAGAAAGAAAGACTAAGTTCTAATGTTCTGTAGCACTGTAAGGTAAATATCATTAAAAATAATTTTGTGTATATATTCACAAGCTAGAGGAGAATATTTTGAATAGTCACAAAGCAAAGAAATGATAAACGTGTGAGATGATGGAATTACCCTTATTTGATTATTTAACATTATATCTGTGTATCAAAATTTTACTCTGTCTTCCATAAATATGTACAATTATTATTTATCAACTAAAAATAAAAGAAAAATACAGAAAGTAATGGAAAAGAAGGGAGCGAGAAAGGAAGGGAGGGTTAGTCAGAAATGAAGGAAGAGAGAATGGAAATTAGAGAAACAGGAAAGACAGGAGGATAGTAAGAGTATTAACCACAACGTCAGCGTCAAGATTGCTATGTCCACATTTTCAGATGCTTAAGCATTTGTCCTCAGAGTAAGATGAAGGAAAATACGGACTCTAGAAAGTACATTTGGGCAATTATCCTACCTGGAACACTCCCAGCTTACTTCTCTTGGTTTCCTACAGAAAATGCTGGGTTAAAATAACTGTTATCAGTTAAAATAGCTGTTATCCACATCCAAGACTAAGTTCTCAGCCTTGGCAGCTTCCAGAAGGGCTGTCTGACCTCCTGGATTGTGATCTGGGTGCTTGGCACATACTCTGACAGGAAGGCTCCCTGCCTGACTCTTGGATTCATGGGCCAGTACTTTATATGGTCAGAGGCCACGGTGTCCCATTATTAGAAGTAAAAAGAAACGTGTGGACAAAGAATGATAAGGCTTATTTGACACCTGGAAATAAAATACTATTTTGTGGTACTGGATCTGCTTTTGTGCAACATCTGCCTGTCTCTTCTGCTGTTCCTTCTTCTTCCCCGTAGTCATTTCTGTCTTAACTTAGATGGGATAATAATAATGACAATGACAGTGTCAACAACAACAGCAACAACACCACAATCAGTAATACATAGCATATCTGTCAGGCGTCAGATACTAAATATATTACATAGAATAGTAAATGTAATTCTCAGAATAATTTTTCAAGGTGGGTATCATGTCCACTTTATAGAATAAGAAGCAAACTTGGAGAGCTGAAATAACTTGCTCAAATTTACATAGTCAGGTACAGAATTGGGTTCAACACCCCCACCCCCAATGGTTTTCCATTGTCCTAGAGAACATTTCTAACTCTCTACCATCATTTTTCATGAATGGCCTACATACCTTGATGATATAATCTCCAAATTCTTTCTTCCTTGCACACTTTGCTCTGATTATACCAGTCGAGAGGATTTAATTTTTTCATTTATGCCTTACTCATAAGTGGCTTGGAGCCTTTGTACTGGCTGGTTCCCTTACTTACAATATCTATGCTCAATCCTTTACATGGCTGGCTTCTTCTCCTATTCAGAATTCTGTTCAAACAGGACCTCCTTGGAAAGGTCTTTCTGGGCACACAATCCAAGGTAGTTCATGATACTCTGCCACACCCCTCTCCCAATTCAAGTGGCCAATAATGCCATTGGCTTCTGAGTTTTTGAGACCATATTTCCAAACATACACTAGATCATGAGTTTTATATAATCACTGTAATATAAGTAGAAGAAATAGACATTATGGCCCAGTGCAGTGGCTCATGCCTGTAATCCCAGCACTTGGGGAGGCCGAGGCAGGCAGATCATGAGGTCAGGAGTTCAAGACCTGCCTGATCAACATGGTGAAACCCCATTTCTACTTAAAAAAATACAAAAATTAGCCAGGCATGGTGGCAGGTGCCTGTAATCCCAGCCACTCATGAGGCTGAGGCAGGAGAATCGCTTGAACCCAGGAGGCAAAGGTTGCAGTGAGCTGAGATCACACCACTGCACTCCAGCCTGGGTGACAGAACAAGACTTCATCTCAAAAAAAAAAAAAAAAAAAGAAAGAAATAGACATTATCTCCATTTTATTGATGATGAAGGTGAGGCTAAGAAGAAATATTAGCAATGAATGTAGAAAATTAGCAGATATAGATCCATTGCCATGGGCCCAAGATCATAATGGGCACTTTCACCTCATTACTGCCAACAGTATGTTATCTCTATCACAAAGACTCAGACACAGGTTTTGAATTTCAAATCTAGCAGTTAATCCACCCTATCTTCCTCTAATAACTATAGCATACATAATAGTTATACAAAATATTAAGCTTTTCAAAAAAGTTTTAGTTTGCCTGTACACAATCGATAAAGAAAATTTGGTGATTAAATAAATATATATGGTGTAGATAAATCAAAGTTTGGGTTGAGAGTAACAGAACAGCAAAAAGAGAAGAGAAAAATGCCCAATTTATTTGTGTTATCCTGTTAGTTCCTCAGGAAGTGCTCCATTGACTTGGTTTTAATTAAGCTTTCCTTAAGCCTAAGATTTCTGGTAATCTAAGTGAGTGTGGGTGCCAGGTGGAAATATGCCAAGTACTCCTAGATCTAATTTTAAAAATTCTTCTTCTTAGCAAACATCCATGACATGCATTCTGCTGAAAAGTGACCTGTATCCAGCTGAGGAGCATTGGTTGTACATTTGTGTTTGGTGCTGACAAAAGAGTCTATGCTACTAGGGATATTAAGTTATCATCTTGCCTCTGGATTGAGGAGGTAGCATTATGTAAGGAAAACAGCTAGGTTAAGCGTTAGTAAACTAGTTTTGCTACTAACAATCCATGTGGCCTTGGGGACACTAGGGCACTTCTCTGAATTTCATTTCTATCAGTTGTCTGAATTAAGTAGACCGTGCTATGGACAAAAACACCTCCTAGAATTGAAAAGTCATACTTTCTGCTTTTTATTTAAAATAGGTAAAAAGCTTTATGCATTTCTTTAAACAAGGCAAAATTTAAAAAGTATTTGTAGTGAATGCACCATTCTTCCTCAGCCTTGAATTATTTTACCCTTATTTGTCTGCCTAATTTCTACTCATTTCTTAAGAGTCACTTCAGATACCCCCTTTTATTTTTTTCTTTTATTCTTTTCTTTTTCTTTTTCTTTTTTTTTTTTTTTTTTTTTTTTGAGACAAGGTCTGGCTCTGTTGCCCAGACTGGAGTGCAGTGGCACAATCTTGATTCACTGCATCTTCCACCTACTGGGCTCAAGCTACCCTTCCACCTCAGTCTCCTAAGAAATTGGGATTACAGGTGTGCACCACCATGCCTAGCTAATTTTTGTATTTTGGGGAGAGAGAGGGTTTCACCATGTTGTCCAGGCTGATCTCAAATTCCTGAGCTCAAGCGATCCATCTGCCTCAGCCTGCCAAAGTGCTGGGGTTTTAGGCATGAGCTGCTGTGCCCAGCAAGATACCCCTTCTTTTAGTAAGTATTTACTGACTACTTCAGGTTTCCCTATTACTGACTACTTCAGGTTGCCCTAGTTGGCCTCTTCTTGGTACTCACAGTCTTCTCTTTAATGTCATTGAGTTCATGAACTGTATATTTCATCATTTCTCTAACTCTGGCACATTATACAGCATAATCCCCATAACCAATGGGCAACAAGCATGTTTGAATCAATAAATAAAAGATAATAATAAAGAATAGAAATATATAATATCTTACACTTTCATAAAGCTTTAAGTTTTATATATTGTTAAATAGGCTTTTTGTTTATATGTGTGTGTTTGGTTTATTTTATAGATAAGTAAATGGAGGGTCAGAGACACTATTGTTTACCCAAGATCGTATTCCAGATCACTGGTGAAGCCTGTTAGCAACTCCAGGCATTTGAGGTAGGATCTGCTATTTCTCAACACCAGGCTACAGGCATTCTCAGCAGTTCTCATCTTACTGGACTTAATAATAATGTACAAGTAACATAACTGCAAAGTAGGATATTGTGTCTCACAAGATAAGAGCAAAAGAAGTGCTAGAAGAGTTTCAAGCCTGGCTGTAGACAGCTGGGAAGATGAGACTCTACTTGGGAAGATGATACAAAATGTCTGAAAATTTAAGCAACTGCTTAAGACTCCTGTCTTATGAGGGAAAGGAGGAGGGCTCCCTCACAAGACATTAAGGCTGCCTGTGAGGGTTGCCACCAGTAGTGCTACTAAGGTAAGATCCTAATGTACAGTGTGGACATATGAGTGTATCTTTTTCTTTTACAGAGGCTGCTAAAGAACATGCCCATAGAGGACATTTCCAATACCTTATAAACTAAGCCTGACAATAAGAAAGACCATACAAAAAGTATGTACCTTTTAATTTTTTTCCCTTAAGAAAGAAGTTCTAGGCAAGGTAATCAGGTAAGAAATTATTCAAATAAAATTAGAAAAATCAAATATTGCTCTGATTATACATGTAAAATAATTGTAGTTATTCATTAAAATAATGCATTGTATATATTGATCCATCTATAATTTATGAGGCACTGGACAACCTAATAATGAATTCACTCAGTCTTTTATTGTGTCTGTTATTTCTACCCACATTATTGAACTTCTGTTATGTGCAAAGCTGTGGCCAGGGTGTGGATTTCTCCATGGATAAGACATATTCTGTCCTAGAGAGAAGGCTAGAAAAACTATGATTTAATGAGCAGATATTAGATGCTCTGTATTGTGCTAAGAATTTCATACATAGTATTTCATATAAAAATTGTAATAACCCTGTTAGGCAAGGTTTACTGTAATATTCTTAGAGATGGTGTATTAGTCTGTTTTCACACTGATAATAAAGATAATGAGACTGGGTAATTTATAAAGAAAAAGAGGCATAATGGACTCACAGTTCCACGTGGCTGGGGAGGCCTCACAATCATAGTGGAAGGTGAAGGAGGAGCAAAGTCATATCTTACGTGGTGGCAGTCAAGAGTGTGTGCACGGAAACTGCCATTTATAAAGCCATCAGATCTCATGAGACTTATTCATTATCACAAGAACAGCGTGGGAAAAACCCACCCCCCATGACTCAATTACCTCTCACTGGGTCCCTCCCATGACACATCGGGATTATGGGAGCTACAATTCAAGATGAGATTTGGATGGGGACACAGCCAAGCCATATCAGATGGGAAAATGAAAACTTAGAGAGCTGAAGTAAGTTGCATAATTCACTTAGAGTGAGTTAGTGGCACACCCAGACTGGAAATCCAGGTCTCTCAAACTGCAAGTCTTTAAGCCAAACCATGGGGTAAACAGTTGAAGATTCTGTTAAGTTGCGAATTATGATTCAGTTTATCTGATATAGGGCCTAAGATTCGGCTTTTCTAGTAAGTTACCACATGATAACCATGCTTGTGGTCTATGAACCAAACTTTGAGCAGCAAGGATATAGAAGAACTACATATTCAACTCTTCCTTCCAAAAAAGGGCCTACATTTTACTCAGAGTTCTCTCCTCTCCCTCACTACAGCCCATGTGACTCAATGGAGTTGGATTCTATGTCCATCTCCAACCTGAATCTTGGTCACTTTATTACTCTAATATTTTATTTATTTTTAATTAATTTAATTTAAATAGCACTGTGGTTAGTTAATTTAAATAGCCACAGTGGCCACTGGCCAGTGGCTATTACATTGGCCAGTGGAGAATGCAGCATTTCTTTTTTGCAGAAAGTTCTATTATGCAGCACTGAAAGTTTAGAGTAAACATAGTAATTCAACTTCCACTATTTCAAAATCCTCTTTTTAAGAGCATGATACTCCCCTAGGAACTACTATCAGCCAACACATGTATAGTTCAGCTAGACTGGCACAGTGTGATTGAAAGACAGGACAAAAATCCTTGGTTAGGGGAGAGGTTTCCTCTCTCTTTCTGTGCACACTAAATTAAACAAGGAAATGTGTATCTCCACTTGTTGTTGGCAGCCTCTGCGGACTTCAGGGGAGAGCAGGACTTTTGGAGGGCAAAACGGAACCCCTGGTGGACTTGCAGTAGAACCCCACCTTCCTTTTTATTTACAGCTTCGGTGGTTATGAGCTCTGACAACAGTTAGTCTACTTAGATTACTAAACAGACGCATTGTAGTAGAACAGAAAAAACCAAGCTAGATTGCAAAGACTGGAATAAGTAACTAATTCTTTAATGTGTAGACACTGACATACATTCACAAGCATCAAGAACAGTCGGAAAATTATGACCTAATTAAAAGGACACAACAAGATTCCTGTGACAGGCTCTGAAGAGATGCAGATGTATGATCGGTTACACAAGGGATTCAAAATAACTGTAAAGGAAGCTCAGTGAACTTCATGAAAACATCAAGAAACAATTTAAAAAACATCAGAGAAATTTAACAGAGAGACTAAAATAATAATAAAGAAATCAAACAGAAATTCTAGAGCTGAAAAATATACTGAAGTAGAAAATGCAATAGGTAAAGACCTTATCAGGCAGAAGAATCAGTGAACTTGAATACAAGCTATTTGAAAATTCAGTCAGAAGGAAAAAAAGAAAAAAGAATGAAAAGGACTCATGAAGGCATATAAGAAAAATGCAGTAGTATCAAAAGAGCAAATTTTGGGGTTATTGGAGTTCAAGAGGGAGTAGAAACAAAAATAAGTAGAATATTTATTCAAAGAAACAATGAGAGAAAAATTTTCAATCTTAGAAAAAGATATAAATATTCAGGTAGAGGAAAGTTAAAGGTCATCAATCAGATTCAACCCAAATAAGCCTACTCCAAGACATATTATAACCAAATTTTCAAAGGCCAGACACAAAGAATAGCTTCTGAAAGCAGCAAAAGTAGCAAATTACATAGTTTAAAAATTCCAAAATAGCTGACAACAGCCTTCTCAGAAGAAATCTTCCAGGCCAAAAGGTAGTGAAAGACATATTCAGAGTGCTAAAGAAGATAAAAAAGCTGCCAACCAAGAATACTGTACCCAGCAAAGGTGTCCTCCTGAAAAGAAGCAAAAATAAGGACTTTCCCAGACAGACAAAAGCTGAGGAAATTCATCACCATTAGATCTTTCTTACAAGAAATGCTAGAGAGAATTCTTCAAACTGAAAGCAAAGGGTGCTAACTTATGATAAGAAAATATCTGATGGTATAAAACTCACTAGTAAAAGTAAACACACAGACAAATTCAGAATGCTTTAATACTGTAATCCTGGTGTGTAAACAACTTGTATCTTCAGTGTGAAGGCTAGAAGACAAAAATGACAACAATAAATTGTTGAGATAAGCAATATAAGATACAAAATTTGATATCAATAATTCAAAATATGGAGGGAAAATGGAGTTAAAGAGAACAGGTTTTTTGTTTATTTTCCTTTTATTGAAATTAAAGTTATTATCATTCTAGTACAACTTGCTAAACTATAAGATTTCTTTGTATGCCTCATGGTAACCAAAAATGAAAAATGTACAATAGATATACTAAAAATAAAAAACAAAGACTCAAACATACTATAAAATATATTTAACCATTAAAGAATACAGTAAGAAAGTAAGAAAGAAAAGGTCTAGAAAACTAACAATGAAATAGCAGTAGTAAGCCCTTACTTATTAATAATTACTTTGATTGCAAATAGAATAAGTTCTCTAATTAGAAAACACAGTGTGGCTAAATGGGTAATGCAAAAAGAGCTAACTATATTCTGTCTACAAGAGACTCACTCAACCTGTTAGGGTATGCATAAAGTGAAGGGTAAAAAAGATATTTAATACAAATGGAAACAAAACAAGAGCAGGAGTAGCAACAATACTTTTAACAGATAAAATAGACGTTAAGCCAAAAACTGTAAAAAGATGTAAAAAAGCCCATTATATAGTGATAAAGTTCTTGATACAACAGGAGAATATAAGAAGTGTAAATATATGTGTACCTAATGTGGGAACAATTTCATATAGAAAACAAATATTAATATACCTACAGGAAGATACAGACTTCAATATAATAATAGTGGGGAACACTCCACTTTCAGCAGTGAGTAGATTACCCAGATGGAAAATCAAAGAAACACTAGACTTGAACTGCAGTCTAGAATAAATAAATCTAAGAAATATTTACAGAAAATTCTATCCAAAACTACAGAATATACATTCATCTGAATTGCATATAAAATATTCTCAAGAATAAATCATCTGTTAGGGCAAAAAACAAGCCTTAACAAATTTTTAAAAATCAAAATTATATCAAGTATCCTTTCTGACTGCAATAAAACTAGAAATTAATAACAGGAGTAATTTTAGAAACTATACAAACACATGGAAGTCAAATAACATGCTTTTGAATGACCAATAGGTCAATAAGGAAATGTAAAGTCAAGTTTAAACATTTTTTTGAGACAAATAAAAATGGAAATAGAACATTTTGAACCCTATGGAATACATCAAAAGCAGTGCTTAGAGGGAAGTTTAAAATAATAAACAGTGACATCAAGAAAATACAACAATTTCATAAAAACAATCTAATAGTGTACCTCAAGGAAGCAGAAAAGCAGAATGAAACAACCCCAAAATCAATAGAGGAAAAGAATGAATAAAGAAAAATATGAAATAGAAACTAAAGAAGATCAGTAATAAATTTAAAAAATCAATGAGTTGGTTTTTTGAAAAGATATACAAAATCAACAAAACTTTAACAAGACTAAGAAAAAGAGAAGATCTAAATAAATAAATTAGAAGTAAAAAAGGAGTCAGTAAGAATTGATACTATAAAAATACATAGGTTCATAATTATGAACAACTACATCCCAAATTGAAAAATAAAAAAAAAAATTTGATAAATTTCTAGACATACAACCTAACAAGAGATGATTATAGAGAAATAGAAAATCTAAAGAGACCAATGAATAATAACATTGAATCATTAATAAAAAGGGTTTCATCAAAGAAATCCAATGGTTTCATTGCTGAATTCTAACAAACATTTAAAGAAGAAATAACACCAATGATTCTCAAACTATTCCAAAACACTGAAGGGAAGGCAATTATTCCAAACTCAATCTCTAAGGCCAGCAGTACCTTGTGATATGGTTTGGCTGAGTCCCTACCCAAATCTCATCCTGATTTTGTAGTTCACATGATTCCTATGTATTGTGGGAGGGACCGGGTGTGAGGTAATTGAATCATGGGGGCAGGTCTTTTCCTGTGCTATTCTAGTGATAGTAAAAAAGTCTCACAAGATCTGATAATTTTATAGAGGGCAGTTTTCCTGCACATGCTCTCTGGCCTGCTACCATGTAAGACTGACATTGTTCCACCTTCACCCTCTGCCATGAATGTGAGGTTTCTCCAGTCATGTGAAACTGTGAGACCATTAAACCTCTTTTTCTTTATAAATTACCTAGTCTTCGGTATTTCTTCATAGCACTATGAGAACATAATAATACACCCAGATACCAAAAGCAAAGAAGAACACAATGAAAAGAAAACAAAACAGGAACAGAAAACCACAGGCCAATATTCCTCATGAAGATAGATGCAAAAATTCTCAACATAATATTCACAAACCAAATTTAGTAGCAAATTAAAAAGATCATTCACCATGATCAAGTGCGGTTTATTCTAGCAATGAAAGAGTGGTTGAACATATGCAAATCAATGTACATCATACATTATATTAATACAATTAAGAACAAGAATCTTATGATTATTTTATTATACACAGAAATTCAACATCCCTTTATGCTAAAAACTCTCAGCAAATTTGATACGGCAGGAATGTACCTCAACACAATTAATACCATATAACACATCCAAAGCTAACATCATATAAGTAAGGGCAAGTAAAAAGCATTTCCTATAAGATCTGGAAGAAGGCAAGGAAGCCCAATTTCATAATTTCTATTCAACCTAGTTCTGGAAGTACAAGTCAGGGCAATTTGTCAAGAGAAAGAAAAAATGGTCACCCAAATTTGAAAGGAGGAAGTCAGGTTATTCCTGTTTTCAGATAACATAATCTTATACCTAGAAAACACTAAAGACTTCACCAAAAACTACTATAATTAATAAATAAATTTAGTAAAGTTGCAAAATACAAAATCAACATACAAAAGTATTTCTATATACTAACATTGAACCACGTTAGAATGAAATAAAGAAGACAATCCCATTTGCAATAGTCACCAAAAATTTCTTAGGAATAAATTTAACCAAAAAAGTGAAAAATTTATATGATAAAATTATAAAACATTGATAAAATAAAGAGGACATGAATGAAGAGAAAATATCTCACTTTCATGGATTGGGAGAATTAATATTGTTAAAATGTACATATAACAAAAAGCAATCTATATATTTAATATAATCCCTGTGAAAATACCAATGATACTATTTATAAAAGTACAAAAAAGTCCTAAATTTTGTATGGAATCACAAAAAATCCTAAATAGTCAAAGTAATAATCTTGAGCAATAGAACAAAGCTGGAGGCATCATACTGCCTGATTTCAAAATATACTACAAAGCTATAATAACCAAGAGAGCATTCTACTGGCGTAAAAACAGAAACATGAATAAATGGAGCAGAATAGAGTATCCAGAAATAAATTTACACATTTACAGTAAACAGATTTTCTATAAAGGTGCCAACAATACGCACTGGAAAAAGAGATAGTCTCTCTAGTAAATGGTGCTGGGATAACTGGATATCAACATGCAGAAAAATAAAACTAGACCTCTATCTATCACTATATACAAAAATCAAATCAAAATCAATATCAAATTTGAATGTAAGAACTGAAGCTATAAAATTGCTAGAAGAAAACAGGACACTTTATAACATTTGTTGGGGAAATGCTTTTTTTTAGAATAAGACCTCAAAAGCACAGGTAACAACAACAACAATAATGAAGTGGGAATGCATCAAACTAAAAAGCTTATGCAAAAGAAAGGAAACAATCAACAGAGTGAAGACACAACCTATAGAATGGAAGAAAATAGCTACAAACTTACAAGGGGCTTATATATAGAATACACAAAGAAGTCAAACAATTCAACATAGTTACAAAATCGGATTAAAAATGGGCAAAAGATCTGAACAGGCATTTTTCAAATGAAGTTATACAAATGACCAACAGGTATATGGAAAAATGTTCAACATTACTAATCAACAGAGAAGCGTAAATTAAAACCAGGATGATATTAGCTCGTGCCAATTAGATTGGATATTACCAAAAGAATAAAAAGCAACAAATGCTGGTGTAGATGTGGAGAACAGGGAATTTGTATACTATTGTTGAGAATGTAAATTAATACAGCCATTATGGACAACAGTGTGGAGCTTTCTCAAAAAAACAAAAACAGAACTACCATATGGTCAAACAATCCCAGTACTGGGAATTCAAAGGAAATAAAATCAGTATGTCAGAGACATCTACAATCCCATGTTTTTGTAGCACTATTCACAAGAGCCAAAGTATGGAATGAACATAAGTGTCTATCAAAAAGTAAATATATTTTTTAAATGTTGTATATATACACAATTTAATACTAATCAGTCATTAAAAAAAAAACGAAATTTTGTCATTCACTACAAACCAGATAAACCTAGAGGGCATCATATTAAGTGAATTAAGCCAAGCATGGAAGAAAAAATACTTAACGATCTCACCCATTTGTGTTATCTAACAAAGTTGATTTTATAGACATATAGAATGGAACAGGGAGGTAGCTCAGCAAGATAGCTGACCAGACGCAGCCAGGTAGAACAGCTGCTATGGAGGGACAAGGACAACAGGTGTGTTCCTAACAGATCTTCCAAGAGAAGTGACTGGGAGTAGATGAAGGGAAGACACAGAATCCGGGCTGAACGAGAAGGAAGCTGGAAATCCTTCACGGGGCTACCTCAAAGTAGGACTCATTCTTAGCCCCCAGTGACTCCAGAAATATGAGTAAGTTATACTGGAAAAGGAGCAAACCTGCTCAATTCAAGAAGATGTAACTATCCTAAATATATGTCCATGCAACACAGAAGCACTTAGACTAGTAAAGCAAGTTCTTAGAGACTTACAAAGAGATTTTGACTCCCACACAGTGTTAGTTGGAGACTTTGACACCCCAAATATTAGACAGATTATCAAGGCAAAAAACTTAACAAAGATATACGGGACCTGAACTCAGCACTGTATCAAATGGACCCGACAGACATCTGCAGAACTCTCCACCTAAAAACAACAGAATATACATTCTTTTTATTGCCATATGGCACATATTTTAAAACCAACTACATAATCAGAGATGAAACACTCCTCAGCAAACACCAAAAAAGTAAAATCATAACAACCTCTCTCTCTCTGACCATAGCACAATCAAGTTAGAAATCAAGACTAAGAAATTCACTCAAAAGCATGTAATTACATGGGAATTGAATAACCTTCTCCTGAATGATTTCTGAGTAAACAATGGATGAAGGCAGAAATCAATAAGTTTTATGAAACTAACAAGAACAAAGATACAACATACCAGAACCTCTGGGACACAGCTAAGGCAGTGATAAGAGGGAAATTTATAGTACTAGATGCTCACATCAAAAAGTTAGAAAATTTTCAATTTAATAATCTAACATCACAACTAAAAGAACTAGAGAATCAAGAGGAAACTAACTCCAAAGCTAGACGAGGACAAGAAATAACCAAAATTAGTGATGAACTGAAAAAGAATGAGACATAAGAAACGATTTAAAAGATCAACCAATACAGAAGTTAGTATTTTGAAAAATTTCATAAAATAGACTGCCAGCTAGACTAATAAAGAAGAAAATAGAGAAGATTCAAATAAACAGAACCAGAAACAACATGGGAATATTACTACTGACTCCACAGAATAAAACCACCATCAGAGAATATTATGAATAACTCTATGTACATAAACTAAAAAATCTAGAAGAAACAGATAAATTCATGGACACATTTACCCTTCCAAAACTGGACCAAGAAGAAACCGAATCTCTAAATAGACTAATAACAACTCTGAAATTGAGTCAGTAATAAATAGCCTATTGACAACAAAATTAAAAAAGGCCAGGATTAGACAGATTCACAGCTGAATTCTACCAGATATGCAAAAAAGAGCTCATATCATTCCTATTGAAATTATTCCAAAAAATGGAGGAGGAAGGACTCCTTTGTAACTCAGTCTATTAGGCCAGCATCATCCTGATACCAAAACCTGGAAGAAATAC
>NW_012101479.1:63923-65206 GCF_000951045.1 Mandrillus leucophaeus
ATTTCTTTCTCCTGCCTGATTGCCCTGGCCAGAACTTCCAACACTATGTTGAATAGGAGTGGTGAGAGAGGGCATCCCTGTCTTGTGTCAGTTTTCAAAGGGAATGTTTCCAGGTTTTGCCCATTCAGTATGGTATTGGCTGTGGGATTGTCATAAATAGCTCTCATTATTTTGAGATACGTCCTATGAACTCCCATTCACAATTGCTTCAAAGAGAATAAAATACTCTATTCTAGGAATCCAACTTACAAGGGATGTGAAGGACCTCTTCAAGGAGAACTACAAACCACTGCTCAATGAAATAAAAGAGGACACAAACAAATGGAAGAACATTCCATGCTCATGGATAGAAAGAATCAATATTGTGAAAATGGCCATACTGTCCAAGGTAATTTATAGATTCAATGCCATCCCCATCAAGCTACCAATGACTTTCTTCAGAGAATTGGAAAAAACTACTTTAAAGTTCATATGGAACAAAGAAAGAACTTGCATTGCCAAGACAAACCTACACCAAAAGAACAAAACCGGAGACATCATGCTACCTGACTTCAAACTATACTACAAAGCTACAGTGACCAAAACAGCATGGTAATGGTATCAAAACAGACATATAGACCAATGGAACAGAACAGAGCCCTCAGGAATAATATCACACATCTACAACCATCTGATCTTTGACAAACCTGAGAAAAACAAGAAACAGTGAAAGGATTCCCTATTTAATAAATGCTGCCGGGAAAACTGGCTAACTATATGTAGAAAGCGGAAACTGGATCCCTTCCTTACACTTTGTACAAAAATTAATTCAAGATGGATTAAAGACTTAAATGTTAGACCTAAAACCATAAAATCCCTAGAAGAAAACCTAGGCAATACCATTCAGGACATAGGCATGGGCAAGGACTTCATGTCTAAAACACCAAAAGCAATGGCAACAAAAGCCAACACTGACGAATGGAATCTAATTAAATTAAAGAGTTTCTGCACACCAAAGGAAACTACCATCAGAGTGAACAGGCAACCTACAGAACGGGAGAAAATTTTTGCAATCTACTTATCTGACAAATGGCTAATATCCAGAACCTACAAAGAACTCAAACAAATTTACAAGAAAAAAAACAAACAATCCCATCAAAAAGTGAGCAAAAGGTATGAACAGACACTTCTCAAAAGAAGACATTTACGCGGCCAACAGACACATGAAAAAATGCTCATCATCACTGGCCATCAGAGAAATGCAAATCAAAACCACAATGAGATACCATCTCACACCAGTTAGA
>NW_012101479.1:66121-92321 GCF_000951045.1 Mandrillus leucophaeus
GTACTTGACAATGATGTGCTTGATAATCTCCAGCCAATCCAGATGGCTATGCTTCATGCCATCATCCCAGTCTCCCTATCTCTACCTAGGAACATCCTATTGACCATGAAGAGCTCAGATCAAGACTCATCTTCTTGATAAAGCCTTTCCTGGCACTCTTTAGGAATCTCCTTAGCCACAGCTACACATTCTTGCCATGTTCTCAGCAGCAGATGGAGATGTCTTATTCAGTTTACAATACTCCTCAATACCTGTACAGTCTCTACAACTTGTTTTGTCCATTCAACTGTGAGTCATTTGAGGACAAGGGGCCATGCACCAGTCGCCAGGCCTGATGCTATCACAGGATTGCACAACTTCAAGGGGCACCATGCCCTTCTATGTAACAATATTTGCATTTATCATTCATGCGATTTTTCATCCTGAATGAATGACAGAACTGCCAGTAAAAGAGTGATTACATATAAAAACATGAATTTCTCCCCAACCCCTAAGTTAAAAAATGGTTCCTTCACATGGACACAGAGAGGGGAACAACACACACCAGGGCCTGTTGAGGGGTGGAGGATGAGGGGAGGAAACTTAGATGGGTCAATAGGTACAGCAAACCACCATGGTACACGTATACCCATGTAACAAACTTGTGCGTTCTGCACATCATTTATCACTTTTTTTTAGAAGAAATAAAGACAGACAAGCAAAAAACCAAATGTTTCCTTTTACATCTGTGATTTTTATTCATGAATGCAAACTTGAACTTGTAAATAGTAATGAGAAAATTATTTGATTTTAAGATGATGGAATAAAGAAAGCCTCATTTGAAGACAAAAAAAAAAATAATGTACAAAAATCATTAGCATTCCTATACACTAACAACAGTCAAGTCAACAGCCAAATCAGGAACACAATTCCATTCATAATTGCCACCAAAAGAACAAAATACCTAGCAATACAGGTAACTAGGGAACTGAAAAACCTTTACAAGGAGTTACAAAATACTGCTGAAAGAAATCAGAGATGACACAAAAAAAGGGGAAAACATTCCCTGTTCATGAATAGGAAGAATCAATATTGCTAAAATGGCCATACTGCAAAGCTATTTATAGATTCAGTGCTTTTCTTATCAAACTGCCTTTGAGATTCTTCACAGAACTACAAAAAATTATTTTAAAATTCATATGGAATCAAAAAACAGCCAAAATAGCAAAGGCAATCCTAAGCAAAAAGACCAAAGCTGGAGGCATCATGCTACCCAACTTCAAACTATACTGTAGGACTACAGTAACCAAAACAGCATGGTACTGGTACAAAAACAGACACAGACCAATGGAACAGAATAAAAAGCACAGAAATAAGGCCACACATCTGCAACCCTCTGATGTTTGACAAACCTGACACAAACAAGCAATGGGGAAAAGATTCCCTATTTAATAAATGGTGCTGGGATAACTGGCTAGCCATAGGAAGCAGATTGAAACTGGACTTCTTCTGTACACTATATACAAAAATCAACTTAAGATGAATTAAAGACTTACATGTAAAACCCCAAACTATAAAAACCCTGGAAGACATCCTAGGCAATACCATTCTAGCCATAGGAATGAACAAAGTTTTTGTGACAAAGATGCCAAAAGCAATTACAACAAAAGCAAAAATTGACAAATGAAATCTAATTAAACTAAAGAGTGTCTGCACAGCAAAAGAAACTATCAATGCAGTACGCAGGCAATGTACAGAATGGGAGAAATATTTGCTAACTATGTATCTATCAAAAGTCTAATATCCAGCATCTGTAAGAAATTTAAATTTATGAGAAAAAACAAACAACCCCATTAAAAAGTGAGTAAAGGGCATGAATAGACACCTTTCAAAAGAAGATATACATGTGACCAACAGGGATATGAAATAATGCTCAACACATTGATTATTACAGAAATGCAAATCAAAACCACAATGAAATATCTCACGCCAGTCAGAACAGCTATTAAAAAAAAAAAGAAAAAGAAAAAAGGTGCTGGCAAGGCTGTGGATACAAAGGAATGCTTATACACTGTTGGTAGCAGTGTAAATTAGTTTAACCATTGTGGAAAACAGTGTGGTGACTCCTCAAAGGCCTAAAAATAGAACTACCATTTGACCCAGCAATCTCATACTGAGTATATACTCCAAATAATATAAATAGTTTTATCATAAAGACACACGCATGCGTAGGTTTATTGCAGCACTATTCACAATAGCAAAAATACAGAATCAACCTAAATGCCCATCAATGGTAGACTTGATGTAGGAAATGTGGTACATATATACTTTGGACTACTATACAGCTATAAAAAACAATGAGATCATGTCACTTGTAGAAATGGATGGAGCTGCAGGCCATTATCCTTAACAAACTAATTCATGAATAGAAAACCAAATACTGTATGTTCTCACTTATAATTGGGAGCTAAGTGATGAGAACACATGGACACATAGAGGAAAAGAGCAGACAATAGGGCCTATCAGAGAGAGGATATGGGACGAGAGAGAGAGGATCAGGAAAAATAACTAGTGAGTACCAGGCTTAATACCTGGGTGACAAAATTATCTGTACAACAAACCCCCATGACAGATTTACCTATATAAGAAACCTGCACATATACCCCTGAAATTAAAATAAAAATTAAAAACAAGAGAATAGAACAATGGGTTATCAGAGGCTAGAGAGGGTAGAAAGGATCAGGGGATTGTGAGATGGTGGTCAATTAGTACAAAGTTAGAAGACTTACATAGGAAAAACAAGTCCAAGTGTTCCATTGCACTGTACAATGACTAAAGTTAATAATAATTATTTTATATTTCAAAATAGTAATAGCTTAAAAAGAGGATTCTGAGGTTTCTCGACAAAGAATAAATGTTTGAGGTGATGGATATGCTAATTACTCTGATTTGATCATTACACAATGTATACATGTATCAAAATATCACACTGTACCCCGTAAGTATGTACAATTATTATATCTCAATTAAAATATAATAACACTTAAAAAACTAAGATTTTCTGGTGGGGGTAGAAAATTATACGGTTGCCTTACCATCAATTCTGCAGACATGACTTGTGTGACTTCCTCTCGGCCGTTAGCGATGTTGTGGGAGTTCAGACTGACCTAGAGGCACAGACCTCAAGCTCCAGAAAGCAGTTTCCAGCCACTCTCCATGGGGTGGGCAGTCTATTGACCAGGAGAAAATTTTCACATTAGGTTGGGAAAATAATTTTGTTTTAGTAGCCAACAATTTATTTCAGTACAGAGGAAAGGCTTCTGAGGAGAAGATTAACCTGCTTCTGAGCCCTGAAACTTATTTCAATGTATTCAATTATTAAGATTTTCTCCTCGCCAATAGACTGCCCACCCCATGGCAAGTGGCTGGCAACTGCTTTCTGGAGCTTGAGGTCTGTGCCTCTAGGTCAGTCTGAACTCCCACAACATTGCTAAAGGCTGAGAGGAAGTCACACAAGTAATGTCTGCAGAAATGATAATAGGGCAACCATATAATTTGCCACCCACACCAGGAAATTTTAATTTTTTAAAAGTTTTATTGTATTTGAATTGAGATATAATAATAGTACATATTTATGGGGTACAGTGTGATATTTTGATACATGTATACATTGTGTAATGATCAAATCAGAGTAATAGTATATCCATCACCTCATTCATTAATTTAATTCACATTTAATTAATTTAGTTCACAAAAACAGTAACAGATGTATGTATCTCTCTCTCCTTTCCTCTCTCTCTCTCTCTCTCTGTCTGTGTGTGTGTGTGTGTGTGGTGTGTGTGTGTGTGTGTGGTGAGAAGAGAGGGAAAGAGTCAGAGACAGAGACAAAAGAAAGATTTATAAAGCAAATATGTCAAAATGATTAACAATTAATGAAGTATTATTTTTCAACTATTTTTGTAGATTTGAATACTTTCAAAATATAAAACAAAAAGTAAGCAACTAAAAACATAATTGGGATAACATTCCTTGTGTTTGGGCAGCGAAGTCAGTGGGGTGCTACCATTCGAATGAAGATGGTTAGAAGTTAATGAAATTGCACTTTATGATGACAGCCTAGTAAACCCGTGTGCCCATCACATCTGTAAAGCACTGACCCATAAAGAGCTACACAAGGAACACTAACTTTTTAGGAGCTTGCCTGTTCTTTAACATCCAACTGGCTGCTAAAGCGTCATGGACGGCCATCTCCACATCTGCAGGCTTGAATCCAACTCTCTATTTTCTCAACCTGCTCTACCTAACATATGAAACATTGAAACTCATTTTTATCTGACTCCTCAAGGCCTATTGTACATCATCAGGTTAGACTTCCTGTTAAGGACATACTAGCCATAACTATACTTAAGTCTGATATATTTTTTTTAAAAAGTTAAATGATACAGAATATAGATTCAGGCATTTCCACTAGAGTTTGAAAGGTCTGGGAGAAGATTTAGGTTTCCTGTGCTTTGTGCTTCGAGAGTTAAAAGAGTGCTCAAAACTTGTCCTTGCAGTCCTTCACTATAGGACTGATTGCTAGGATAAGAGTCAGGAAGTCATACAGGAAAATCATTTAAGCTTGGAACCTCAGATGAGTCTGTTCTGGCTCACAAGAAGGAGTGAGGCTGAGTCCTCTTTTGGCTAGGGATACATGAGGAACAAAAGGGTTCAGGATCACCATGGGCCCCACCAGAGGAATGTAGAGGAGAGGGATGGGACTATGGTGCATGCTAGCTTCATGGACTACAGAAAGCATCCTAAATGAGGCATTGAAATTTATTAGCAAAGACCATTTGGTTTGAAATTCCTCACTCCTTCCTATCTTACTCCATTATGAGGCAATGGAACACAGAGTAATATAGAGCAGAAAACAGCCAACTTATCTAAATGTTAATGACAATAATCACTGACCTGGAGAAAATCTTTTAGTTCAACTGAAATATTTCACAAACATCACTGGGAGGATTTGTTGGGGTTAGTGGTTATCCTAGCAATGAGGGGCCTTTATCAGGACTAGCATGACTTTCCAGAAGAGAATTAACACTCAGCTGGGCTGGTGATGAGTGGTAGCATGGGACTGCTTAACTAGGTGGTGAGGGAGAGAAGGAGGGATGCACTGCGAAGGTCATGATGACAAAATCTGAAAAAAAAAAAAAAAAAAAAGCAAGGCTCTGTAAACTATGAGTATTATGATGAGTCCAGACTATGTCCTTGACTGTCATTGGCCCATTTCCCATTTATTGTGCAAGACCTACCCAGCTGACAAACTGTGAACTTGTTTGAGATGTTTTTATTGATTGTAAAAAGGTGAGAGTACAAAGAGAAAACAATGGACCCCGTGAGGAGAAAGACAGATGTACAGCAAGCCATCCTGAGATCAAGAAAATACCCTGGGATCTAATGTGACAGGAACCTTTATAGGCGATCCCTACAAAAAAAGATCCTCAAAGTGTGCTCTCTGGACTAGCAGCGCCAGTATCACCTGCAAACTTGTCAGAAATGCATTGTCTCAGTCCTGGACTTTGAGAGTAGGGTCCAGCCATTTATGCTTAATAGGCCTTCCACATGATTTGGATGTACTCTAGAGTCTGAGAAGCATGAGTTAGATGCAACTTCTTCTAACTTCCTATTAAGAGCCAAAGGTGATATCAAATCCTGAGGTTTAGAGAGATCAAAAGAGAACACAGGGACTAATACAAAAATAGATCTTACTCCCAAGGATCTTTCAGGAAGGAGCCAGAGGTACAAGAAAGGATAAGGAAAACATAAAGTAAATGAGTGCTGAACAGAAGGCAATGCACCTGTTTCAGAAGAAAAAAAGCTCCTCTGGCAGGAGGACAATTCTACCTTTTGGTCCACAGTTCTTAGCAGCAGCTTCTATCCTCAGAGATACAAAACGACTGATGGAGCTCCAACCATCACAACCATATGGTGATTGATTTAAAGCTAGATCAACCCTAAGCAGAGTTGCAAAAGGTAAAGGTCAATGTGGCAGAAACTGCTCTACTCTATGTATTTTCTTCTTCTTCCTTGAAAAATTAAAAACCCAAATTAAAAAAAAAAAACACGCACACACACACACCCTCTTTCACTTTTTTCCCTCCCCAAGTAGCAATGTATTGCAGGAAAAGACCACATTTTATTTCCCAGTCCCCTTACATCTAGGGATAGCCGATAACATGTAAACATGAGTGGTTAGGTAGAACATTGTAATAGCTTCTTAAAAGGAGACAGATAATATGTAGGTTATTTCTGCTTCTCTCATACTTCTGTTTGAAATGTGCTTATGATGGTTGGAGCTCCATTAGTCATTTTGTATCTCTGAGGATAGAACTGCTGCTAAGAACCGTGGACCAAAAGGTAGAAAAGTTGGTGTGAAGTCAAAACAAGTTCTGGACTGTTTATCATCTGAACTTTTTGTTTTCATACTAGTACACTATAAATTTAAACCATTATAGTTGGATGTCTATTGCTATGAGCTAAAGACAATTTCCAACACATATATTCAGGAAGGTCATTCTGGAATGACAGAACAATGGAGTCAATGCACATAGCTGTGAATGTGCATGGCATGTCTGGAGAATGGTCATGAACTAAGGAGAGCTGGAGAATGAGGTTTTGGAGAATAATTCACAGGAAGATAAAGCAGATTGAGATTTCTGGGACTAGCAGAAGAAGAAAACAGAAGAAATGATTTATCAGAAAGATGGAGGGTTCTCTATTTCTTAATGTATCTTTTCTACAGGTACCTAAACTCAAAGTAAATTTTTCATCCACCAACATCTTCCTTCCCATGTGTGGTGCTCATTCTGTGAGTGGTCCCATCATTCATCCAGTTGCACAATGCAGAAAATGAGTGGTATACAAGATCCCACTCTTGTTCCCCAAAGCCCATGAGTCACCTGACCTCAACAAGTCATCTTCTTAAAAAAGCTTGCTCATACCCCTCCCCTTTACCCATTTCTGTCATCAGCACCCAATTCCCATTTCATCTTCTCTCTTGCACATGCATCTGCTTTCTCTATCTCTCTCTCTCTCTCTCTGCAGAGAAAGTGCAGCAACAGCTTATTTCATCTCTTTGTTTCCGAATTAATGGTTTCCACTCCATACCACACACTGTAACAAGGTAACATTTTAAAAGGTAAAATGATCACACTGGTTCTTTCTTTAAACTCTTCAATTCCAAGGTATTCTCTGCAGTGATGTTCCATAAGATTCAAATAGATGTTGAAAAGAAAAAAATAAATGTTTTTCTGTTTTAGAGACTTTTGAAAAATGTTGGACTTTAAGTTAAACAGCTTATTTACTCTTTAGCAGCTTTAATAAGCCAATGTGCAATGTGTACCTCCAAAAAATGTACCAGGCATATTTGTCTTTGTAAGCGGTTGTAGAAGAGCACCTTGGGAAATTGACAACCAACAGTGTGAAGATAAAGCTCCTTAGCCTGAAAGTTAGATTGCCACCATCTAACCCCAGCTGGCATTGCCAGGCTTCTCCAACCCACCCCTGCCATGTTCCTAATACTGCAGCCACCTGTAGCCATTTCATTGCCTATAAAGCATTCTTGAAAATATCACTGTCCTTTTATTCGGCTGTCCCTGTTCTTGAAATGTCCTTCTCCAATCTGCATATATTGAAATTCTTCAACTGAAAAACAGCCCAAAAGTCAATTTCTCTTTGAAGACTTCCTAGATCCATTCCTAACAGTTCGAAGCAGAACTGTCACCTCCCTCCTTTTTCCTCAGATTTCTCTGTTTATGTTTCTCAGATAACTACTACATTATAAGAGAGTTAGTCATAGACAAGTATACTTAGTTTGCTTCTATAACTAGTCTAAAGCCATCTTGAAGTTGAGGAACTCACATTATCTATCTATCCACCCATGCATCCATTCATCCACAATGATGATTAATGTAGTACTCAAAACAAACATTCTGAATTTTGAAAAGGGCTATACGTAATAACCTGGAAAACTCTTATTTTATTACAAATCCAATTTAGGATAGACTTGTAAAAAGGTTCAGCAGATCTTTATTACTATATCTATTACAAAAATATAAGGCTAAATACTTAAGAAAATTTAACAAAGTTTCTATGGAATTAAAATACATCATTTCATCTTTTCTCTAATGTCTCATCTTCTCTCTAATGTCTCAGTCATATCACTCAACTGATTATTTAGCAAGATGCTCCCTCCACATGTAAGACTTCTTGAGAATACGGACCATAAGTCATTCGTGTTTCCATCATTAATGTCCCTCACTGTCTCTGTAACTAGCAGCCACTCATGTAATGTTGTTCTCTGGTCCTCAAACCTTAATTTGTCTTTCGTTTCTAAGTTAGACTTATAACTCAATAACTTCAGAATCCATTTTGAGTAGCTACTACACCCAGTACCATGTTTTACCATGTTTTACCATGTTTCCATTATACCTTTGCAATCTGATAAAGATAAAAAGGAAGAGATTGGCAAAGGCTTTGCTATGGACTGAATGTTTCTGCCACTGCCCCCACCTCCTCCAAATATATATATATGTTGAAGCTAATCTGACTGTGATAGTACTTGCTGGTAGGGCTTTGGGGAAGTAGTTAGGTTGAGATGATGTTGTAAGGGTGAAGATCTGATGACGGGATTAATGTCTTTATAAAAGGAGAGATAGGACGTTTCTTTCAGGGAAAAGGCATATGAGGGCATAAACGGGAAGAGAGCCCTCATCAAGAACCCAGTTAGACAGTCGCATTCACATTAGAATTTCCAGTTTTCAGAACCATGAGAAAGAAGCCACTCAGTTTGATTATAATGGCTACACACATCACAGTCTGTTTTAGTCAGTTGGGGCTACTGTAACAAATTACCATATGGTAATGGTAAGGAACCATTGCCTCCATGACTTAAACACCTCCCACCAGTGCCCCCACCCCCCACACCCAACATTGGGGATTAGATTTCAACATCAGATTTGGAGGGGACAAATATCCATCACCATGCCACTCACACATGCTGATATGGTTAGGCTTTGTGTACCCATTAAAATTCCATCTTGAATTATAGTCCCTATTATCCCCACATGTTGCGGGACAGACCCAGTGGGAGGTAATTTAATCGTGGGGGCAGTTACCCTCATAGCGTTCTCATGATAGTGACTTCTCATGAAACCTGATGGTTTTATAAGGGGCTTTTCCCCGTTTTGCTTGGCACGTCTCCTTGCTGCCTCCATGTGAAGAAGGTTGTGTTTGCTTTCCCTTCCACCATGATTGTAAGTTTCCTAAGGCCTCCCCAGCCCTGTGGAACTGTGAATCAATTAGACCTCTTTCATCTACAAATTACCCAGTCTCGGTATGTCTTTATTAGCAGCATGAGAAGAAACTAATACAGTAAATTGGTACCAGGTAGTGGGGTGTTGCCATAAAAATACCTGAAAATGTGGAAGTGACTTTGGAATTGGGTAAGAGGCAGCGGTTGGAACAATTTGGAGGGCTCAGAATAAGACAGGAAGATGTGGGAAAGTTTGGAATTTCCTAGAGACTTGTTGAATGGCTTTGACCAAAGTGCTGATAGTGATATGGATGGACAATGAAGTCCAGGCTGAGGTGGTCTTAGAGATGAGGAACTTTGTTGGGAACTGGAGCAAAGGCCACCCTTGCTATGCAAAGAGACTGGTGGCATTTTGCCCCTGTCCTAGAGATCTGTAGAACTCTGAGCTTGAGAGAGATGATTTAGGGTATCTGGTGGAAGAAATTTCAAAGCAGCAAAGCATTCAAGAAGAAGCACAGAATAAAAGTTTAGAAAGTTTTCAGCCTGACTATGTCATAGAAAAGAAAACCTCATTTTCTGAGGAGACATTCAAGCTGGTTACAGAAATTTACGTAAGTAATGAGGAGCCAAATGTTAATCACCAACACATTGGGGAAAATGTCTCCAGGCCATTTTTCCCTAAGAGGGAAAAATCCTTTCATGGGCCAGACCCAGGACCGTCCTGCAGTCTCAGGACTTGGTGCCCCATGTACCACCTGCTTCAGCTCCAGCCATGGCTAAAAGGGGTCAACATTCAGCTCAGCCCATTGCTTCAGAGAATACAAGCCCCAAGCCTTGGCCGCCTACACGTTGTGTTGAGCCTGCGGGTGCACAGAAGTCAAGAACTGAGGTTTGGGAACCTCCACCTAGATTTCAGAGGATGTATAGAAACACCTGGATGCCCAGACAGAAGTTTGATGCAGGGATGGAACCCTCGTGGAGAACCTCTGCTAGGTCAGTGAAGAAAGGAAGTTGTGGGGTCGAAGACCCCACACTGAGTCCCTACTGGGGCACTGCCTAGTGGAGGTGTGAGAAAAGGGCTACCATCCTCCAGACCCCAGAATGGTAGATCCACCAACAGCTTGCAATGTGTGCCTGGAAAGGATGCAGACATTCAACACCAGCCTGTGAAAGTAGCCAGGAGTGGGGGGCTGTACCCTGCAAAACCTCAGGGGTGGAGCTGCCCAAGGCTGTGGGAGTTCTCTTGCATCAGCATGATCTGGATGTGAGACATGGAGTCAAAGGAGATAATTTTGGAACTTTAAGGTTTAATGACTCCCCTATTGGATTTTGGTCTTGCATGGGGCCTGCAGCCCCTTTGTTTTGGCCAATTTCTCTCATTTGGAATGGACATATTTACCCAATGCCTGTATGCCCATTGTATCAGAAGTAACTACCTTGCTTTTGCTTTTCTAGGCTCACAGATGGAAGGGACTTGCCTTGTCCCAAGTGAGACTTTGGACTTAGACCTTTGGGTTAATGCTGGAATGAGTTAAGACTCGGGGACTGTTGGAAGGGCATGATTGGGTTTAGAAATGTAAGGATATGAGATTTGGGATGGGCTGGGGCAGAATGATATGGTTGGACATTGTGTCCCTACTCAAGTCTCATCTTGAATTATAGTTCCCATAATCCCCACATGCTATGGGGAGGACCCAGTGGGAGGTAATTTAATAATGGGGGCAGTTACCCTCATGGTGGTCTCCTGATAGTCAGTGAGTTGTTGTGATATCTGATGGTGTTATAAGGGGCTTTCCCCTGTTTTGCTCAGCACTTCCCCTTGCTGCTGCCATGTGAAAAAGGATGTGTTTGCTTCTCCTCTGCCATAATTGTAAGTTTCCCAAGGCCTCCCTGTGCAACTGTGAATCAATTGAAACTTTTTCCTTTATAAATTATCCAGTCTTGGGTGTTTTTATTAGTAGCATGGGAATTGACTGATACACACGCACACCCTGGAAGCATGAGGGAGTTAACATGCCATGGAGTAACCTTCAACCAGTGGGAGAAGGGGAACTGGTAGATGATGTACACTCTTCCTTTACTTCCCAGTTCATCATTCTGAGATGCTTTCTACACCATTTCTCAGAGGGCCAGAGTGGACTTCAGCTCAATTTTCCCACAGGGCAATCAGCTTAACACCACACACTCCTATTAGCTTTTGTTTCTCCCTCTTTCATTTCCCAGTACTCTACCCCTGTTCTCTGGGTCACTTCATAAAATAAGTGCTATGTGCAAGCCATTTCTCAGGCCCTGCATTTTTGGTGCTGTTAGTGTAAGAATGAGCACCTAGGCCAACACCGTTATCCATCTCATCCAGCAAGCTGTCAGTTCCCAGAGGGAAAAATGCACATTTCCTTTATTTACACATCCCCAGCTCCAAGAACCAGACCTGGCATGGATTAAGTGCTCAAATATTGATTGAACTTATTGAACAAAACCTGTGAGGTCTATAAGAGCAGGAATCACATTTTTAATTCATTTATTCATTCAACAAATATTTGTTTATGTGCTTTCCATGTATCAGGCATTGACCTACTGGCTACAGGCAGAGGTAGTGAACCAAGTCTCAGCCCTCATGAACCTTATATCCTAGTAATGGAAGAAACACATCAATGTCTATGCAATACCTGGAATGCTAAAAATATACTGTGGAGAAAATAAACGCAGGAGGGGCATCTAGGTTAGGGAGAATGCATTATTTTATTTAGGGTAGTTAGAGCAGGCCATACTTAGGGATTTAGGAATCTACAGCTAAGGTGACAGTAAGTCATATGAAGGGCTTGGGGAAAATTCAAGCAGAAAGAACTCAGAGCCTTGAGGCATTGGTAGCCCAAAGAAACCAGTAGGGTTGGAGCAGGATGAGCAGGAAAGGATAAGGAAGAGATTCAGAGGGGTGAGAAGTAGAAATGCTGAAGCACAGAGTGCTCTTCTGATAAGGTCTCATAAGAAGCAAATGCTGATACTATACTTCTTTTACGGTCTTGGACAACTGTAAACACAGAAGTTACCTTAGACTTCTACTGTAAGTGAAATGAATGGATATTAGAGAAACCTGAGGAGAGGACTTCACATTTTAAGGGATTATTCTGTTGTGTTGAAGATAGAAGGAGGGAAAGTGGAAATAAGGAGACAGGTTAAGAGACTCTTCAACTGATCAAGGGAAAAATTCACATTGACTTGATCCAGAATAGCGGAGGTAAACTTGGTGAGAAGCAGATATATTTTACAGCAAGAAATACCAGGATTGACTGATGGATGGAATAAGAGAGAAAGAGAAGAACTGAGGATAATTCCAAAGAAACTGCATGAACTACTGGAATGATAAAGTTGGCATTTTCTAAGAGTGAATAGACAGTAGCATAGGTTAGGTTATGAGGTGGTAGGAATAGGAAGTTCAATCCTCGGACTCCTAATTTTGAGAAGTCTATCAGACAGCCAATTGTAAAAGTGGTGATGTCAAATAAGCAGTTGAATTCACAAGTCTAGACTGCAGATGAGAGACCTCACTTAGAGATATAAAACCACTTAGTGTTATAAATCCTATTTAAAACCGTGTAATGGGATGACATCAGCTAGGGGAAACCACAGATGGAAAGTGGAATAAAATTGAGAAGTATGCCCTGAAACATTCCCATTTTTTGAGGTCTGGGGGATGATGATGAGGAGCAAGTGAAGGAGAAAGTGAATGAAGAAAAGAGCAGAGAGAAGTTTGAACTAGAAGACTAACAGAGGAAATGTTTCAAGGAGGAGAGAGGAATGGCCTGTGTCACCTACTGCTGAGGATAAAGTAAGATGAGGACCAAAGAATGACCTTGGGGTTTATCAATATTGCAGTTATTGACGACACTGGAAGGAACTATTTTGATGGAAAGGTGGAGACGGATATCTGATTGAAATGAGTCAAGAGAGAAAGGGAAGAGGGGGAATGTTTGGCCACGTCTTAATTATCTTTTTCCTTAGAGATATGGTATTTTTTATGTAGTGAATTATATGGATTATGAATTCTGTGTGACTCATGAATTCATCTAAGAGACAGGAGCTCATCTCTAAGATATCACATTACCCTCCATCATTTCCTGAGCTGTGAAATAATCAGTAGTTTAAAAATAATACTCTCCCCATGTCAACAATTATTCATTTGGTGCCCATTATATTTTTAACGTAACCCTATAAGGAAAGTATATTTTTATCCCCATTCTATAGATGAGGAAACTAAGGCACCTAGAGCTTAAGTACTTTGCTCAAAGTCACATAACCAATATATACCACCGCCTTCCAAGGGAAGAGTAAGCATTAGGGATATTCAAGATTTCCATTTCTTGGTCTCTTGGGGCTACAATTTCATCTTTGCCAGCTTTCCTCTAATAGTGGGTTCAGGAGTAGGATAGCTTTCATTAAAGATCAGGGATTTTCTGAACAGACCCCTGCAGAGATGAAAACCTTTGCTATTGCTACAAAATAAAAGATACAGCACATGCTCCTGCATCTGCCTGCACCTGGGTTTTCTGTAGGCTGGTGAATAATTTTTTTTCTCAGTGTTTCATCTGCACCTTTTTCTTAAAAGCTAAAAAGAAAGTTCTCTTTGAGTAGAAAAAACAGTGGTATCTCTTTTATAAAGAATCTGTGTGTATACATAATGTTTCATGGCAAAGTAAAGAAAGCAGCAAAGAAGAGAATATTGAAGTAATGCAAAATACTTTGTCTTTTGAATTTGAATTCAACATTTCTGTCCCAGGAGATAATTTTTCTTTACTTCCTGATTCACTATTATTAAACATTGGGCTGCTATATTATTTGCCTTTCCACTAGCTCCACATCATCCTATAAAAATAAATAATAAAATAGATATTATCTCAAACATGTCCTGGCCACATAAGATGGAGTAACATTTGGATTTAGGCAAACTGGATTTAAGTTTCACCTTAATCATTGCTGTTGTATCTGAGTGGCTTTTGCTTGGTCTATCATAATAAACTAATTTCACAAAGAAAAACTGGAATAGAGAAGATCTATGGTATTGTGACCCCCTATTACTCATTTCTATCATCCTAGATCCCATTCTCTTTTTTTCTGAGCCACTGAAACAGTCTCTGAATTATTTTCTCCACATCAGTTACTGTCTTCCTTTAATTCATTTCCTACGCTATAGTCCAAGTGATATTTTTAAAACACAAAATTTGACCATGTTACTCTTCTCATGTCACACCAGTCAGAATGGCGATCATTAAAAAGTCAGGAAACAACAGGTGCTGGAGAGGATGTGGACAAATAGAAACACTTTTACACTGTTGGTGGGACTTTAAACTAGTTCAACCATTGTGGAAGACAGAGTGGCAATTCCTCAAGGATCTAGAACTAGAAATACCATTTGACCCAGCCATCCCATTAATGGGTGTATACCCAAACGATTATAAATCATGCTGCTATAAAGACACATGCACATGTATGTTTATTGTGACACTATTCACAACAGCAAAGACTTGGAACTAACCCAAATGTTCACCAATGATAGACTGGATTAAGAAAATGTGGCACATATACACCACGGAATACTATGCAGCCATAAAAAAGGATGATTTCATGTCCTTTGTAGGGATATGGATGCAGCTGGAAAACATCATTCTCAGCAAACTATTGCAAGAAAAGAAAACCAAACATCGCATGTTCTCACTCACAGGTGGGAATTGAACAATGAAAACACTTGGACACAGGAAGGGGAACATCACACACTGGGGCCTGTCATGGGGTGGGGGAGAGCGGGGAGGGATAGCATTAAGAGATATACATAATGTAACTAATGAGTTAATGGGTGCAGCACACCAGCATGGCACATGTATACATCTGTAACAAACCTGCACATTGTGCACATGTACCCTAGAACTTAAAGTATAATAAAAAAATAAAATAAAATAAAATAAAAATTTAAAGACTTTAAAAATAGGTATTCATTGCACTCAAGACAAATTCTTTAAATTACTCATAATCCCATCATATCTAGTCCCTGACTACTTCAACTGTTAATTATATACCATTCTCTCTATCTCCTTTTTAGGACTCTGTCCATACTGGCCATGTGTCTTTTCCAGCTTTTCATGCCGTTTGTTCTATCTGGAGAGCTTCCTGACACATTCCTCAGCCATTGATTAATTGCTACTCATCTTTTATGTAGAACTCAACTCAAATTCACTTCCAAAGGGTAATATTTTCTCATGCTCCCACAATCCCTCTAGAATAGGTCCATTTCCCTTGTGATAGGTTCTCATATAGTCTGTCCTTCTTTATAGAACTCATAAAAAGTGAAATTAAATATTTGCTATGTGATAATTTATCTGATGACTGTGATCTCTAATAGAAAGCAATCTTTGTAATGTAAAAACTATCATTTCTCATCACATAATTCTCTGTCTTGTATATCGTTCGCACTCAATAATTATTTAATGGATAAATTCAAGACTTTTCATTTTCTTTACCTGTGAAATGGAAGTGGTTCCTCTATTTCTACCTTGCAGGGGTCTTCTAGGGCCTAGAGATACTATACACCCTTTGCATGCATATTAGTCTGTTCTCATACTGCTATAAAGATCTTCTTTGACTGGGTAACTTATAAAGGAAAGAGGTTTAATTGATTCACAGTTCTGCATTGCTGGGGAGGCCTCGGGTAACTTACAACCATAGCAGAAGGCAAAGGAGAAGCAGACATCTTCTTCGCAGGGTGACAGGACAGAGTGAGTGCAAGCAGGGAAAATGACAGACATTTATAAAACCTTCAGATCTCATGAGACTCACTCATTATCACCAGAACAGCATAGGGGAAACTGCCCCCATGATCCAATTACCTTCACTGGTCCTGTCCTTGATACATGGGGATTATGGGGATTACAATTCAAGATGAGATTTGGGGTGGGGACACATCCAAACCATAACAGAAGATGTATGTTTAGTTCATAATGATGCATCCTTCTTTTAAAATTGTTTTCTCTTTCTCTTTATGAAATAGCTTTTCATGGAGGTAGATTTTCTGTAGCCTATGTGTACTGAGAATACAGCTGAGCGGACCTTAAACTGGGCCACTCAGGACTCATTCATTAGGAGTTTTGAATTGAGCCTGTTACATGTCAATTTATTCTGGACTCATCTTTGAATGGAGGGATATACAAAACAAACAAAACCAAAAGCAAAGCAAAAGAAAACAAAAACCCACACAGACACAACAATAATAGCATCAACAGAAACCTAAACTAAAATTAGAGCAGTAAATGGTGGGTATTTTCTACTCTTTGGTCAAATGTATAAGAATTTGGACCAGGTGGCAGATAAAGTTAACATGCAACAAATAAATAAATAAATAAAAACAATGGCACAGATGTGCAGAGAGATAATGAGATAGAATTGGAGAAAAAAAGACTCTGCGTTCCATATACTTTCCCTGCTCCTGATTCTGCTGCTTTTGTGAGACTTGGCTGCCTGGTGCCCTTGAGCTGGTTTCACAAGATAGCTCTGTATCCTTTATAATGAATTCTTCCCTTCCCTGCATAAGACAACTTCTCAGTGTCTACTGCTGTAATTAAAGATTTCTAACTAAAATAATATTTGAAAATACAGAACCTAGTAGGTACTCTATAAATGATAATTGGTATAAGTATACTTACCTCAAATGCTGCTATTAAATGACACTTGTACTGGCTGAAATTTATTAAATATATTCTACTTGATTGGTACAAGGACTCTTTCATATAACTCAAATCTTTACAAAATTTTTGTTAAATAGACTGCTAGGTGCTTTTCATATTGCATTTAAATTTGTTCTATATGTACCTGGGTTCTTTACCATATGCAAACATGGCAATGGGTGAGCCTCTGCTATTATTTATTTTTTATCACTAGCACAACAGCTCCTGGCATATTAATGTGCCTGAAGACATGTTTGTTGACTGAATAACTGATTGGCCTGTAAGTTTCTAAATCTCTCCGAGTCATAGTTTTCTTACTTTAAACTAGGATATTTACACCTATCACAAAGAATTAGAGCAAAAATTAGATGATAGATGTATAAGTCATTAGAAAACATCAAAATAAAATATGAATTGCCATTAGTACTCTTGTAGTTTGGCAGGGTACTGCCATCAACACTATCTTGCACATGAGAATCCTGAGGCTAGAATGGTCGTATGGTATGCCCAAAGTTAACAAGTGTTAAATAGTAAATAGATCGTTGAAAAAACAAACAAACAAAAAAACCCCATATCCTCATATATCAGGTATGGTTTATGCAAAATAGACCTGAAGCAAAATCTGTTTTTGAGGAGGAAACAGACTGTATTAGTTAATGAAAGCAGAATGTATTAATCAGTGACATTGAAAAAAAAAACAGACAAAATAAAATGGCCAAGGATCTTACAGAATGAGATGAGCAAATAACAGACAAGCCATTCAACTAAAAGGAAAAAAATCTCCAAATGAGGCTGAGTTGTATCACCAGCACTCCCAGATGCCTCAGTTATGGGATTCCACCTCATCATGACACTATCACAAGATAAGCTTCTGGGTGACATGTGGTCTCAGTATGTACACCTAGAGGGACAGTCTGGACATGAACTGGGATAAATTTTACACAAAAGTAAAATGATGTTTTGATAAAAAGGAGAGGAACTGAGTTGCTGAGCCTATGATATGAAGAACCTCCTAGCTCTTAAGACTCGTTCAGTGGCTCATTAATATATTCTTAGTCAATATAAATAAAGTAAATTATTTGAGTACTTGTGGTCTCACTTCATCTACCTCGTGGCCATCCACTGGTTAATTATTATATCTTCTTGAGTGTATAAAATAATATCTCAAAATTAGCCTGCCAAAAACTTATTTCTTGATCATTACCACTTTCCACCAAAACACAACAAAATAAAACTTTACATCCTACCTTCCCTGCAGGCTTCCCTGTGTCAGCACTGATATCCTTATCTTTCTGGTGAATAAAATCAAGATCTTCCTTGATGTTTCTATTCCTCTAATACACATAGTCAATCTATCATCAAATTTTGTTGGCTTAATCTTTAAAATATGACCACTTCTCAATAATTTACCGTTACCACCCTGGCCTAAGTTGCTATCATCTTTTTGGCTGGAGGAGGCAGTAGACTTTTACTGGTCTTTTGGCTTCTTCCTTACCTCAATTCAGTCTGTTTTAAATATAACAGCCAGACTGACCTTAAAAACTTTACTGGACACTCACTTTTTACAGTATTTTTCCTCTGTATTAGAGTTCTCCTGAGAGACAGAATTAACAGGAAAGAAGACTAGATAGATGATAGACAGGCAGACAGACAGACAGACAGAGAGATGGGAAGGGATTTATTAGGGGAATTGGCTTATGTGATTATAGAGGCTGAAAAATCCCATGATAGGTTGTCTTCAAGTGAGAAATATTGGGATGTCAGTAGTGTGAGTCAATCCAAATCCAAAAACCTCAGAATCGGGGAGGCCAAGGTGTATAATCCTCAGTCCAAGGCCAAGGGCCTAAAAACTCAGGGGAAAGGGGTTGCTGATATAAATCTTGGTGTCCCAAGACTGGAGAGCCTGGGATCCTAGTATTCAAGGGTGGAGGAGAAGAGTATGTTTCAGCTCCAGAAGAGAGAAAGCAATTCACCTTTCCTCTGCTTGTTCTATCCAAGCCCCCCAGCCCATCTGATGGTCCTTGTCAATATGGAGGGGAGACATTTCCCACTTAGTCCACTCAGACTCTCACACCAATCTCCTCTGGAAATACCCTCACTGATACACCAGAAAATAATACTTTACTCATTATCTAGGTATTCCTTAATCCAATCAAGTGGATATCTAAAATGAACCATCACATCAACTCTTTTAGGAAAAAATTCCAAAATTATGACAATGATCTACAAGATGTAACAAAATCTACTCAAACACAGCCTACACATAAATATTGAAATAATATGATGGGTCTCCATCTCTATTCATTATCTTATAAGAATATCTTCAACATACTTATTTTTATTTAAGAAATAACACATAAAATGAATTATACATAAGTGCTGGATTCTAGTTAATAAAGTTATTTCACTTGGGATCCACAGTTCTAAAATCACTGTGCCTGTATACTGGAATTGAACATTTAAGTAAATGGATTCCAAAGAGTGGGAGCTGGGTTTCTCACTGTTAGAGTGGGGGGGCCACAAATAAGCAAAAGTAGGAGGCTAAAATGATATATGTGGCAATGAATTAGAGTTCGAGGCATCAGTATAAACTTACGTTTAGCTATGGATAATATAAGTAGTTACATATGGAAATATTTACAGATACATAGCTCAATAGACACACATATATTTATATATTCACTCTGTTAGCTGGAAAAGTCTAGAAGCAATGACATCTCAGTAACAAGCATACCAAGTGCTCAGATCCCAGTTTATAAAACTATTTCTCCAATAAAAGGAATCAGGACCCTTTGGAGGAATAACCAACTCTATGCCTGTGGCTGGAAATATACAAAATGAGCTTAGGGCATCTTGTAGAACCAGAAAGGAAGTGCTCAAACACACACACACACACGCGCACACACACACGCACACACACACCCTGCACTCTGCACTGGCAGGATATGTCAAAGGACACAAGAGTCAATTCACAGGTCTCTCAATGGCCTAAGTGAGAACAATCTGAGCAAGAAAACAAATATAAAGTAGTGTTGGATAATCCATAGTTTAAAATAAATATCCATAATCCTATAACACTATAAATAAGCGATTCGTAAGGAAGAAGAAATATGCCCCTCTTATGTAGCACTTCATATAATTTATGCAAATGTTAGACCCTAAAGGAGGTGGAGCAAAACCCCCAATTCCTTAGTGTGGGCTGTGTATACAATTTCCTTCCAATGAGTATAATATGAAAAGGGGTGGGGAAGAATAACTTGATGATAGAGAAACCTAACAATTCTATTTCATCTGGGTGATCAAGGTTAGCATCAACAGTAATAAGTTATGTTGATATTATATGCTCTGGGCATAATATGGTGAAAATAGCACTTTACCTCTGTGCTTCCTTCTCCAAACCCAAAACTTCAATCTAATTATGAGAAAACATCAGACAAATGCTGACTGAGGGATATTCTACAAAACATCTGACCAGAATTTCTCAAAACTGTCAAGATTTCCCAAGTTTGAGAAACTGTCTTAGCCAAGAGGAAACTAAAGAAACATGATGAGTAAATGTGCTGCTGGATGAGATTCTAGAACAGAAAAAGGACATTAAGTAAACAAACTCACTCTCACACTAAGTTAACCTGAATAAAGTATGGACTTTATTTAACACTAATATATCAATATTGGTTCATTAATTGTGACAAATATATCATACTAAAAATCAGATTTTAATAATAGAGGGAACTAGGTGTGGGGTGTATAGGAACTCTCTGTACTTTTTAGCAAATACAAAATTATTATAAAATAACAAAGTTTAAAAAAAAACCAGCATGCAAAGTGGTTCTACTTACTAAAATTCTCTATCATTGTTTATACATACATAGATATCTTAAAAGATGTTCTTGAAAATATTAACAATGATGTGAATTGGTAAACTGTTTCCTTAAATGATTTATCTGTTCTGTTTTTATTTTCACTTTTATTTTTATTTTATAGAGATGAGGTCTCACTTTGTTGCCCAGGTTGGTCTTGAACTTCTGGGCTCAGGCAATCCTCCTACCTTAGCCTCCCCCTAATGCTGGTATTATAGATGTGAGCCACCACACCTTTTAATTAATAAATAATAATAAATAAACACTTTTTAAGTGTTATTAATACATGTATTATTTTATTTAAAAGCTATATATTATCTATCTATCTACCTATCTATCTATCTATCTATCTATCTATCTATCTATCTATCTATCTATCTATCTATCTATGAAAAGAAGGGCCATGTCCTTGGGGCCTCCTACCACTTTACTCCTACAAAGTATTTTTCTTTCTTATTAATAAGAATAAGCCCCTACTTTCCTTGCAGAAGGCTGTAGAAACATCTCCAGCAAGCAGCACATTTTGGTCTGATAACAAACCCCCAGCTTTAATTTTTTTTCTTTCCTTTGGGGCAGTTTCTAACAGTTTGAGAGAGCTAATCAAAGTAATTGTTGAATCTTGATGACCAGAGCTTCACATGCCAAGCATTTTCTCCCAAACTGGTTATTTAGAGTCCAATGAAGCTGGGAATAAATATATAAAGCTAAGTAACTCAGGGAGATTGAAGAATTTTCAGAAAATTTCTTTCACTTGGAAGCATGAAATTACATGCACTACAGTGGAATGAAATCAAATCAATCAGCAGCTCAGAATCTCCCAGCTCTACAATCAGCAGGAGCTCAGAAGCTGCTCACTGGGAGGGAAGCTGAGGTTTGGTGGAATACAAAGAGACTGAGACCTTGTTACCTGGGAGATCTAGCTTTTGTTACTGATGAGAGGTGTGCGTAGGAGAATGCAGGTTGATCAGAGGAAAGGTGGAGATGCAGGGTGATTGCCCTAACACCTAACTAACCAGAACGACTTCCCGCCAGAGTCATTATTCATTTCCTTAGATAAAGTCCAAACTCCTTAGAATAGAATATAATTTTCTTGGGGACCTAATCCTTACCTCCTTCTTAAGCCTATTTTAATCACTTCCTCCCTTACACCCGCATTTAGCCATATCAGCCAGATCCTTCTTACAGACTTGTGAATGACCAAGCTCTTTTGGGCCTCTCTGCCTTTGCACCAGCATGCCCAGAACACCCACAATGCCTGTTCTCATCCTCATCACCTGGCACATTCTGAGATTTTACCTCCTCCAAAGCAATCTCTCCAATGCCCTCATTTTAAGAAAGTATCCAGGTCTGCCCTCACGAAACATAGTGCATTAAGATCTGTTATAGCACATACCATATCAGATTTCCTGGTCTTTTCACAGGACTGTGAACTTTTTGAAAATACAGACTTTACCCTCTACTAGGGTATCCTGAGTATGTAACATAGTATCCAACACTTAAGTAGGTGCTTAAAAACTGTTTGTGAATGAGGAATGAACAAATGAATTTGGCAGCTTATGAAAAAATGTTAGAATTTGGAGTAAGTTACTTAAAATGCGCGTGTACACACACACACACACACACACACACACACACACACACACACACGGTGGGGATTTCAAACATTCAGAAAACCTTGCTGAAAGGCATCCACAAAAGCAGAACACTGCAGCCTGAAATGAATACAAAACTTAACCCGAAAGGAAACATAAGAAATCTTTCCAGAGTGAACCTATTACAAATGCCAGATTTTCTAAAATTGTTTTCTATGATTTGCAAAAAATAAAAAATAACAAAAAAAAAGTCCCCTCTGTACCAGGGTAGAAACAGAGGCAGAGGACATTCACAAACACCATAAATCAGCCGAAGTCTCTCATAATCAGGTGGGTGTCTGTCTAAGAGAATGTCTCCTGGAGTGCATCAGTAATTAGGGAGCTAATGGAAAATTACCAACCAACAAAATCTATGACCGTTCCGAGGACAATGGAATCACAGGCTTACAGTACCACAGGTTTATTAAGAACAAATCATGCCCGAACATTTTGATAGCTTTTTTGATAGTGGCTGGCCAATTCCTGCCACACTTGCTCCATTGCCTCTACATTGCCTTCTAAATCAATTTAAAATGCCTTCTTTTGAGTTGACCTTCAAGGCTCTCCAATATTTGGTTTATTACTTTGCTTTTCTCTCCCCTCTCTCTAATTCTCACATTGGCATCCCTCCTGGCTTTTGTCTTTGATCGCCTGCTCTGACTTTGTGTTGACTGTCACATAACTGTGGCTTTGCACATGTTATCTGTTCTACTCCAAAAGTCTGTCCCTTCTTTAGCCTACCTAGTAAAGTTCTACACATCCCTCAAAGATACTGTCAGGAACCTATGCTGTCCAGGCCAGCTTCCAACATCAGAGGTGGTAAATCATTCCTTCATATTCCCTTGTACATGCATCTGTTGCTATATGTAATTTATGTTTTACTTGTGTATTTTCCCTATTATGTTGTGAACAGAGGCACCGGAATGAAAATTTCTCTAGGGCAGCAATTTCTGTCTGTTATATTCACTGATGTTGCTTAAGCACTGAGAACACACACACCTTTCTTCCTCGGGCCCTTGACCGTCACATGCACACACACTTTGATAAATAAATAAGTTCCCCAATAGTAAGACTGTATCTTATGTAAAATCATAACAGATGGCCTAACATATAATAGCTGCTCAGTGAATGACCCTTTATTGATGGAACGGTGAGGAATGGAAAGAAACAAATATAAATAAACTCACTCAGTTCTCTAACAGCATTTACCAACTCTTGTTATGATACAAATCCCCTATCTTACTAAAACTCCATTTGAATAATCATCATTTCTAGAAAATACTTCTGGATACTCTTAGCTTTATTCCATTTTTCCATTTGTTGATATAGTAAACAAAGTGAAAATTAAAATAGCTTAGAGTTATTTAGACCTATGTAATCAATACTGTGACTTTATAAGAATAATTAATTTAATCTTTATAATCATAACCTTGAGGTGGGTAATTTTGTTAAATTTAACTTTATTTTTAGATAATTACATATTCATATTCAGTTGTAAGACATAATTCTGAGATTCCTGTATCTCTCATCCAATTTTCTTCAATGGCAGCATCTTGCAAAACTGTAATACAAAGCCTCAACCAGGATATTGACATTGATACAGCCCAAATATAGGACATCTCTATCATCACAAGGATCTCTCATGTTGTCCTTTTATAACCGTACCAAATTCCTTCCTGCCAGCCTCTTCCTAGCCACTGGAAAACACTAATACTAACTTTTCCTTCATTTCTGTTGTTTTCCATCAGAATATGATGTGAATGGAATCATAAGGTGTGTGACGTTTGTGACTGGCTATTTTCACTCAGCACATTCTCTAGAGCTTCATGCAGATTGTTGTGTGCCTCTCTCACAGTCTGTTCTTTTTAATAGCTGAGTATTATGTCATAGTACAGATGTTCCACAGTCTGTTTAACCATTTAACCATTGAAGGACATCCAGTTTTTGACTGTTAGGAACAATGCTGCTATATGTACAGGTTTTTGTGTGAATATAAGTTTTTATTCCTCTTGGATAAGCCTCCAGGAGTGTAATTGCTGGGCTACATTATAGAAGCATGTTGAGTTTCTTTTTTTAAGAAATAGTTCTCCTGAGTGACTGTGCATTTCCCATTTCTACAAGTAATGTGTCAGTAATCCAGTTTCTTCACATCTTCTTCAGAATTTGGAGTTGTCACTTAAAAAAAAAATTAGCCATTCTGATAGGTGTGTAGTAATATCTCATTATGGTTTAATTTGCATTTCCCTAATGACTAATGATTTTGAACATCCTCTTATGTGTTTATTTGTCATCTGTATATCCTCCTTGGTGACATGTTTCTTCATGTATTTTGCCAATTTTACAATTGCATTGCTTAGTTTTTAACTATTGGGTTTTAAGAGTTCTTCATACTAGTTTTAGGGCCAGGCACGGTGACTCACGCCTGTAATCCCAGCACTTTAGGAGGCTGAGGCGGGCGGATCACAAAGTCAGGAGATCGAGACCATCCTGCGAACACGGTGAAACCCCATCTCTACTAAAAATACAAAAAATTAACTGGGCGTGGTGGCAGGCACCTGTAGTCCCAGCTACTCGGGTGGCTGAGGCAGGAGAATGGCGTGAATCCGGGAGGCAGAGCTTGCAGTGAGCCAAGAGCACGCCACTGCACTCCAGCCTGGGTGACACAGCAAGACTCCATCTCAAAGAAAAAAAAAAAAGAGGTATTCTTACTAGTTTTAGAAAGTAGTTCTCTGTTGGATTGTCATTTACAAATATTTTATCCTACTATGTAGCTTGTTATTATCCTCTTAACATGGTATTTTCCAGGGCAAAAGTTTTTAATGTTGATAAAATCTAATGTATCAATTTCTCCTTTTATGGATCATGTTTTGGTGGTAAGTCTGAAACTTTCCTTGACTGGCCCTAGACCTTAGAGACTTTCTTCTGCTTTTTTGTTTTCTAATAGTTTTTATAGTTTTATTTTTTACATTTAGGTCTAGGACCCCTTTTGAATAAATTTTTGTATGTGACATGAGACTTAGGCCAATGTTCTCTAAATAGAAAGAAAACTTTGGAACATCAAAAATGAACAAAGGACACTGTAAAGTAAAAATATAAATAAATACAATACGCTTCCTTTTTCTCTTGAGTTTTCTAAATCACAGTTGAGTGTTGAAGCAGAAGTTGCAACACTGTCTGATGTGGTTCCACATGTATATAGTAGAAATATTTAAGACTATTGTATTATAAATGAGAGATGGTAGGGTCTTACAGAGAGAGAAGGTTTCTCTACTTCAGTTGAATTGCTGAAATGATGATACCAGATGAGCGCAGTGTCTGCCCATTCATCTCTATCTGTTCTTTCTCTCTCTCTCTCTCTCTCTCCCCCTCGCCCTCTCTCATATCTATGTATCTATTATGGAATACCTAAAGGAACTATTTTAAAAACTAAAAAATTCTCTTAGATTTTTTTCATCTGAAGATGTTTTGATTTCCTTTTCATTCCTGGAAGATATTTTTGAAGGGCACAGGATTCTGGCTTGACAGTTATCTCCTTTCAGTACTTGAAAAATATTGTGCTCTTTTCTTCTTGCCTCTCTGGTTTCTGATGAGAAATTCCCTGTCACTTGAAACCCTGCCCCCATATGTAAGGTATCCTTTTTCTCTGCTTTAAATATGTTTTTTCTAGAGGACACAAACAAATGGAAGAACATACCATGCTCATGGATAGGAAGAATTAATATC
>NW_012101479.1:93596-104996 GCF_000951045.1 Mandrillus leucophaeus
AGAACAGAAAACCAAACACCGCATGTTCTCACTCATAGGTGGGAACTGAACAATGAGATCACTTGGACTCAGGAAGGGGAACATCACACACTGGGGCCTATCATGGGGAGGGGGGAGGGGGGAGGGATTGCATTGGGAGTTATACCTGATGTAAATGACGAGTTGGTGGGTGCAGCACACCAACATGGCACAAGTATACATATGTAACAAACCTGCGTTATGCACATGTACCCTACAACTTAAAGTATAATAATAATAAATAAATTTAAAAAAATTTTTTTTTAATAAATAAATAAATATGTTTTTTCTTTGTCTGTAGTTTCCTGAAATTTAATTATGATATGTCGTGGCATAGGTTTCTTTGGGTTTAGCCTGTGTGATTTTCACTCTTTTTTTTTTTTTAACTGTAGGTTAATGTCTTTTGCCAAATTTGGTAATTTTTCAGCAATTATTTCATCAAGTATTTTCATACCTGCCTTCTTTTTCATCTCCTTCCTGCACTCTGATAACACAGATGTTAGACCTCTTCTTAGTCTCATGCTCTGGAGTTCTGTTCCTTCCTTTCAGTTTGTTTGTTCTCTGTTTTCAGATTGTAAAATTTCTGTTGTTCTGTCTTCCTGGTCACTTATGTTTTCTTCTGTCTCCTCTACTCTGTTGTCGAGCCAATATTCTGAGGTTTTAATTTTAGTTATTATATTTTTAAGTTCTACAGTTTCCAATGGGTTCTTTTTAATGTTTTTGATTTATTTGCTCAGTTTCTATTTCTTTTCTATTTTCTTCATTTGTTTCGAGTGCATTCATAATTACTTTTTGAAGCATTTTAATTATGGCTGCTTTAAAATCTCTGTCTGATAATTCTAACATATTTGTTATCTTGGTATTGGCATCTATAGATTGTCATTTTTAATTCCGTTTTGAAATATTGCTGATTCTTGATATCACAAGTGATTTTTGATGAGAACTTGGATATTTTTGTAATATTTTCTGGAACCCTGGATCTTATTTAAACCTCTGCTATACCTGGCTTTTTCTGACATTGCTTCAGCAGATGAAGGTGGAGGCAATTCTTCAATACTTCTGGGTGGAAAAAAAAGTCTACATTCACTACTTGGCCTCTATTGTCACCTGAGGCAGGGCTGGGTTTCCACCTTATCATGTGGTTTTCAAAGACCATGGTGGAATGGGGGCGGCCTTGTAACCATGGGGCAATAGTGAAAGATCTGACTCTTCAGTAGGCCCTCTGATTCTCCTTCCTTCTAGCAGAGAGGGGGGAAAATGCTTTGTTTATGTCCAGTTGCAGTGGAAGTGCAGGCTGCTCTCAGGGCCTCTACTGACACTACGTGGAATAGTGGAGGCTTGTTACTTGCTAGCCGGGATGAAAGGTCCAGGTCCCTACTCCGTCTTCTCTGGCATCATCTCAGCGGCAGTGTGTCTGTGCTTCATCACACCCTCAAGAGGATGAAAATGCTGACTCCCTGCTTTGCTTTTGCTGGCATGGGCAAGTAAACAAGGCCACTGTTTATTCTGTGGCTTTTGGTTGGGGTAGAGCAGTTATTGCCTAAAAGCATTCTGTCTTTCTAGGCTGCCCCTCTCCTTGTCCTTTGCCTAGAGAGAGTGGCTTCTTGTTTCTTTATTTTTATTTTTATTTTTTCAGTCTGCACTTGTTGGCATTTTGAGGTTGCCAACTCTTTCAGTTCTAAGTCTTAGCTATATGAGGCAAAAATAAAATCCTGGGAATTCACCACTGTGTTATTTTCAGGTTGCAAGTTCCCTTGGCAGTCTGCCTTCTTCTCTCCATCTTTCAGAACCTCCTTATGTTTGCTTTACGTGTAATGGCCAGGGCTTTTAGTTGTTCTTAGTGGGAAGAATCAGGTAAAGTACATCTATGCCATCTTCCTGGAAGCAGAAATCACCCCGACTTATTATTATTATTAATCCCATTTTACAGATGAGGAAACCAAAGTATAGAATGGGTGAGTATCTTGCTCATGGTCAGACAGTTACTCAGTGGTAGAATCAAAATTTGAACTCAGGCCTTTCAGTGCCAGAGTCTAGATTTAGAATTTCAGTTGAAAGCATAGGTGAAGTTAACTGTTCCAATCTAATTAAGACCATAAAACAGTACTGATCCAGGTAGGGGGATAGATAGGTTTTCAGTCCTACCAGCCCATAGGGGCTGACATTGCTTGCTTATTGGTGTTTATAAGCTATACAGGGCTGTCCACAGATTCCACTAAATAGTGTTATGCTGGCTTTTCTAGAAATTAGCCTTACATCTTTGTTCCTAATTGTTTTTTCAGTTATTCTACTAGTACTGGCACTTCATGGGAACTCCTTATAATTATTAATAGCTCACTTTTGGAAGTTTTTATTCTCCATGGATTAAACCCTATTAACTGAACCATCGCCTTATAACTGCCTGTGATCCAGCCCCCAGCCAGGGAGGTTTCCAGAGGTTACCCGGTATCTCCAATTGATTCCACCATATTGGAGATCAAGATGGGGTTTTCTTGGGAATGGGGATTGACCTAGCTCAAGTCCCTGTTTAATAAGCCCTTTGCACACAGGCATTTGACCTGCTGCCCCATCACAGTTCCCCTGAGTACTTCAGCTTGCACTCCGTTTGATCCTGGTTCTTACTCCAAAACTCCTGTAAATAGGGGCCAAAGGGACTATAGACTTCATCCCACTGTAGTAAATATCTTTATACCAACTATTTCAAACCATGTATTTATATTATTGTTGGATTTTTTGAAAAAATCATAGATTGTCAGTTCTGGAAGTAAAACCCTTTAATTTTGCAGAAAGGAAACCAAGTTGGTGGGGTTAGGGAGGGGAGTCTTATTTCACAAAATAACATAACCAAGTTATTCAGGAAATTAGTTGTGATTAGAGCTAGAAATTAAGGTTCTTGATGCCCAGTAGCCTTTGATTTTGCAGAGGGGTCTCATTAGCATACTAATTCTGCTTTTAAATATTTAAAATTTTTATAGATACATAATAGTTGTACATGTTTACAGGGTACAAGTGAAATTTTGATATATGCATACAAAGTGTAATGATCAAATCATGGTAATTGGGATATTCATCACCTTAAGCATTTATCATTTCTTTGTGTTAGGAACATTCCAATTTCATTATTCTAGTTGTTTTGAATTATAAAATTAACTATAACTAATTATACTCACCCTATTGTGCTACAGAACACAAGGTAAGATTTCTTCTATCTAACTGTATTTTTGTTCTCAATCCTCTATACACATTCAGCTTAAAGAACCTTCACCATTAAGACCCAAGAGTACCATGTCACTTTTGTGCAGTTAGGTTAATATCCCTTATTCTGAAATGATTTTCTTCTATAAATCAGCATAATCTAGGGGTCAAGAGCACAAGATGGAATTAGACAGCCTTGAGTTCAAAGCCTGGTTCTCTCACTAATCTCAAGTACTTACCCTCTAAGCTGTAGTTTCCTCATCCAATAAATGGAAGTGGTCACAGCACCTACTGAAATGTAGGTTGTAAGATGTAAAAGACACATTCTAAAGTATTTGGAATAACACCTGCCACTTATTAAATATTAAATATAAAAAATTTAGTGGTAATATTGTCACATTTATTTATTCTAACCTCAACTATGAGGTAGCTTGGGAAAATAAATTTATCTCCATATTACAGACAAGAAAACACATATATTACACTTGCACAACACTTTGCAAGTATATAGGCAGCCTTTACATCTGCTTGTTCTTAATTACTATCCAAAGGACCCATGCAGTCAATTGTACTATTCCCATTTTAAGGATGTTGAGAACAGGTGAAGTGACAAACTAGTTAGTAACCATTGAGACGTAAACTCCATGAAGACAGGAGCTTTGAGTGTTTGCGTATCATCATTACATAGAACACTGCCTAGCATGTAGTAAGCAGTAACAAATATTTATTGAGTAAAAAAACCAAAGTAATAAAATTATTCTCAAACAATATTTAATACTGCATGAACACAAAGATTTCTCACTGTCTGTAGTCTGCCATCATTGCTCTTCATCTGACAGTTTTCTCCTTGTGATATTTCATATTATTGAGGGATTACTTTACCAAAGGGAATGTCTATAATTTCTAATTTGCTCTAATAAATTTTTGGCCTTTAACAGATGCATGACAACTGTACTATACTGTGTTTTGAATTCCAATTATTATAAGACAGATGTCTGCCCTTTTCTACAAAGCTCAAAGCTTTGTGAACTTTCACTGTTAATTGCATTTCATATTCATAAATGGACATTTTTACTAAGTGTGTGAGCATGTGCTAAGTGTGTATTTAAATCACCCAGTGAGTTACATATGACTTAGTTGGAGTAGATGGGGAAATACATACATATTAAAATATATTTAATATAATTTTATAACTCTATAATATGGTCATCACCAATAAAACAGCACAACAGTAATAAAACTTGGATTTTAGTACCATTTATTTACCACCCAAGAAGTGAGTTCTTTATGATGAAGCTCTGTTTAAAGATCATTTAACACTATGACTAGCTAGAGACAGGTTCAAGTACTGACTCTATCATCATCATAGGTTGTGTGATCTTGAGCAAGTTACTATGCTCATCTTCTTTTGTTCATATGAAAATTTGGAATAATGATGATGATGATAAATATCAACAAGCATGCTCATAGTATTTACTCTCTAAGGCAATGCTCACAAAACTCATATATTATTAACAATGACCCTCTGAATGGACACTGTTTCCTCTCCAATTTACAAATATTTTGCTCACAGGTAGAATTAAATGATTAAGTATATATGGAAAAGACTATATTATCAGTGAAGTGCTCTATATTATTAGTTACAATAACTTCTTTCCATCACATTTCCATGGACTATCACAATTTTTATACAAAATCATACAGACAGACTTGGTTTTAAGGTAAGGTGCCACTTCTTTTTGTTTGTTTGCTTTTGTTTTTTTGAGACGGAGTCTCACTCTGTCGCCTAGGCTGGAGTGCAGTGGCACAATCTCCACTCACTGCAACCTCCGCTGCTCAGGTTCTAGCTATTCTCCTGCCTCATCCTCCTGAGTAGCTGGGATTACAGGTGCCCACCACTACGCCCAGCTAATTTTTTGTATTTTTAGTAGAGATGGGATTTCACTATGTTGTCCAGGTTGGTCTTGTACTCCTGACCTCGTGATCTGCCCACCTCGGCCTCCCAAAGTGCTGGGATTATAGGCATGAGCCACTGTGCCCAGCTAAGGTGCCACTTCTTATTATCTTCTGACCTTATACAATATATTTAAATATTCCAAGATTCAGATTTCTCACCTGCAAAATGGGCATGATATAGAATCTAACTCATAAGACTGTTCTGAGGATTTACTGAGATGATGTTTAGTGCCTGGCATAATTGCTCAGTAATTACTGGTTATAATGATGATAGAGATAATGGTGAAGATAAATGTATTTATTGGAAAAGTGGAGTGGAATGTTTGAAATGGTGCTAGCTCCTTACGTTACTTGATGATACCAGTTATTTCAATGCAAAACAGTTATTGGGTACATAACCTACTACTTTTAACTATAGTGATAGTACAAGACTAAACTGTATCCTACACTCATTCTAGCTACAAGTCAACTCTGTTTTATTTTGTTTTTCATTAGATCCCCATAGCCTAGCAAATGTAAATGTTCTTTTAGAGTAATATGTGTGAATCTGTTTAAATTATAATGCTCTAAATTCCAAGATAGCCTAAATGTTTACTAGAGATCCCAGCAAGTAAGAAAATCACCAAAAACTCATACACTGATGATGTCAGTTTATGCATGGAGGATGATTTATTCCAGACACAAGGCAACTACATCACCAACATAAGAAAATTGTAAAAATGTATAACTAGTAGAAGGAACTGAAGATATTTAATCTATCTCCTTTTGGAGGTCTTTCATGAGTCATAAAACAGAGCTTATTATTTTTCTACCCAAACTCACCTCTCCTCCTATGTTCTATACTTCAGTAAGTGATTTCTGTGGCTCCAACCAAAAATGTTGATGCCATGCTTGATTCCTACCTCTCTCTTGCCATCTTTCTAAACAGTTTTCATGAGCTCCCCTCCCTCAGACTTATTTACTTTTCTCTGTTCTTGCTACCATGCTCCTTGTCTTGGCCTTTATTTTTTCCCACTTGTACTACTGCAGCAGACTGTTTATTGAACATTACCCTTTCCAGTCCATTTGACATCCTATAACTAATAGGATCTTAATTTTAAAATAAGCACATCTTATCAATTTCCTTCTTTAAAATCTTCAATAATTTCCTCTGTCCCTGCAATAATGTCAAATTTTCTAATATGTTACATGGTCTACCCTTTTCCTATATCTCAAACCATCTGAAACTTCTTTCTTTGCCTTACTTACTTCTCCCTTAAAACACAACATGAGCACACAATGAGCTTCCTTCACTTCTTCAACAGTGTCAGTGTTTTCTTTCCTCATCTGAATCTTTAAACTTCCCTCTGTCTAGGGCTCCTTTATTGCCTCTATAGCACTCCTTGTCTATCCTTGTCATAGCATTCAAATCACTAAATCATAATTACCTTTCCTTTTTTGTGTTCCCTACTAGACTCAGTTCTTTGAGGGCACATCCTGTGTCTGATACATTTGTAATTGCATCCTTAGGACCCATATTAAAACAAGGCACAAATTAGAAGCTCAACACAGATTTTTTAAAATGTGTGCCTACATGAAAAAATCAAGTCAGAAGAGAAAGGATTCATAAATAAAAACAAGGCAGTGTAAAGGGGTAAAACAGGGAACAATTTTAGATAAGGTAGTCAGAGAAGAAAACTTTAAGGTGTTATTTGAGCAAAAAGACTTCAAAGGGAAAAATGAGCCAAGTAGATACTGAAGAACAGAGCCTTTCAGACAGAGAGAATTAGGCAGAGCTTTGGAGGTTCAAGGGAACGATAAGGAGGCTGGTGTAACTGGAGAACACTGAGCAGAGGGAAGAGTGGTAGGAGTTAGGTTTAGATTACATAGTAATTTGTAGGCCAAAGTAGACTTGATTTTTATTCTGAGTGTAAATGAAATGATTGAAGGATTTTAAGAATACATGTACAGAACCTAACATCTATTTCTTAACTATTAATCATAACAAAGGACATTGAAATACTATTCTGAGATTTTTAAGAGAATTCACCTGGAGGAATGAAGTTTATAGACATTAAAGATGTAAAGTCACATACTGTTTTACAGATAGAGAATTTAATCCCAGGCAGGCTGATTACTTTGCTAAAAAATATGCTGAAAATATGTGGCCAACAGAGATGAGAAGCCATGACTTTTGACTCCCTGCCTAGTTTACTTTTAAAAGGATGAAGAAATACATGTGTTACTCGGGACCATATACATACAAACTCCTAGATGGCTATCGTAGGTATGATAAGTAACTTCTGATGTTGTTAGACTTTATCACATTTTAAATACCTATTCATAAGAATTTTCAAGGCAATGACAGAGTTGTACTTATTATTTCTGTTTCTCATAGCATGTGTCACAGACCACCAATACCAAATGTCAAAGTGCAATGAATGTGTAGTTCACTTCCTCTGAATTCTTTCTAAAGTGATCCAAAAATCATTAATTTTTCTATCAGGTATTTCTGAACCTCTATTTTATGCAAGGTATCATGTTGGGTACTGGCATGGCAAAGATGAATATGCCATGGCATCTGTCCTCAAGGAACTTGCATCTTAGGGAGGATGACAGAAATAGAGGATAGTCATCACTAAACACAATGTGAAAAGGAGAATAATGAAACAGGACATTTTATAGTTTATCTAATGCTTTATAGTTTAACAAATATAAGTATTATAATAATTTTTATTTTTACTTTTCACTTTCTCTACAATTGCTGTTATGCATGTTCTTATTTAATTATCTTATGATCCTCCTATTATCCTATGGGCCATAAAATTTGCCCTTTTTTTTTTTTCATGAGAAAACTGAGTACAAGAATGTTCAGTAGCTTTGTCAAGGTCAATCAGTTGGTCAGTAGTAAAGTTTAGAGTCAAACACTAGCAGTTTGACTTTAGAAGCTATACTTTCAACAACTCACATATTTTTGGAGAGACACTGGTTTATTTTTAATTTAAAATCTATGAGTGATGATTTATTTTCTCATCATTTCATAGGCAAAAATGTTGGCTCAAAGGGTTTCACAAACTTTTCAAGGTCACCGTCGAGCCCACATTAAACTCCATGTCTTTTGATTCCAAGTATCGTCTTATTCCACTAAAAAACGCTTCCTCTATACACATTTTTGTGTATGTTAGAGAACTGGATGAACATATTAATTTTGATTTGACTGGAGGTGAGGGACTTAATTAAGGAGGTGATACATCCTAAGTAGGACTACCTACTCTATTTTAAAATGTCACTGAAGAGGAATATTTTTCCACTCTGAAATAGCAAGCTGCTCTTCCAGGTTAATTCTATTTCTAGAGAATGCAAATTCAGCTTTTTGTTGAAGCTACTACATTCCAGATAGTACATGCCAATTTATCTGATCATTATTTTCCCTATCATTGCCAGGCTAACCTTCTCAAACAAAAATCTACTCCAATTCTCGTGCAAGCATAATTTTCTGACATTTACCTGAAAATCTAACTAAATATTGAATGAATGCAATTCTAGCTGAAACAGGCAAATGAAATTTCAATAAACTTACAGTAGTGTTTATTGTTAAAAATAATAATAACAATATTATTAAATACATACTCATTACCGCTGTATTTATTTTATGCACATTAAAAATGCTAATCTTCACAAAACTCAGGAGATAGGTATCCCCATTTTGCACAGGGCCTTCATGATTCCAGAAGTTAGATCACAGAGATAAAAAGTGAATAGTGCAGAATAAATGGCAAGCAACATGGCAAAATAAAAAGTTTTAAGCCCTCTTCTCCCCACAGAAACACCAATTTAACAGCCACCCACAGACTAAAATAACTTTATGAGAGCTCCAGAATCCAAGTGAAAGTCACAGCATACCATTAAAGCACAGAAAAAGAAAAGACACATTGAAAAGAGTAAGAACACTTTACCCATAACACCCCTTCCACAAGCTGGCATGGCAGAAGGCTAAGACAGATTCCCTTGGTTTGTGAATAATCTAATGGTGAATAAAGAGAATGAAGTATTTGACTTCCTAACTTTTCAGGGCACTATCTGAGAGGCCTGGGTCTGTTGCACTTCATCTAGAACACTGAAGAAATCTGCATGGCTACATCACCTAGAGGTAGCTAAGAACAAAAATAAAGGGCACAGGGGCTCTCAACAACCAGCACACAGATCTCAGAAGGAATCCCACAGACCCCAGCAGCAGACCCACCCAAGTATCTTACCAGCTGGCCTGCCCAGAATCCTTGACTGGGCTGACTGATGGAGAACTTTTCCTCCAAAAGCCTCCAAAGACAAGAAGAAACCATTTCTTCTTCAAATGTGCAGACAATAATACAAGGCCACAAAGATTTTTAAAAATCAGGAAAATATGACACCACCAAAGGAAAAAATGAAGTTCTAATAACTGACCCTAAAGAAATGTAGTAAATGATCCTATGAAGTGCCTTAAAAATAATTCAAGTTTTTTTTATAGATCAAGGAACATAAACAGAAAAATGCATGAAATCAGGAAAACAATACAGGAAACAAATGAGAAATCAAAAAAATGTACAGAGACAATAAGAAAAAGCGGCAAACAAAGTTCTGAAGCAGAAGAATACAATATTTGAATAGAAAAATTTAATAGAGAACTTAATCAGTAGATTGGATCAAGTAGAAGAAAGAAGCAGCAATCTCAGTGACAGGTCAATTGAAAATATCCAGTCAAAGGAAAGCAAAGAAATAAAAATGAAAAAGACTAAAGAAAGCCTATGAGACTTATGAGATACTATCAAGCAAACCAATTTATGCATTACAAAACTTTAAGACGGAAAAAATAAAGTGAGAGAAAATTTATTTAAAGAAATAATTGCTGAAATCTTCCCAAATCTGGAGAGGGAAATAGATATTCAGGTTCATGAAGCTAAACATCACAAATAGATTGAATCTAAAGAGGTATGTACTGAAACACTTGATAATTAAATTGTCAAAAGTCAACAGTCAACAAAGAAGACAATAATGAAAGCAGCAAGATAAAAGTGACCCATAACATAGAAGAAAATCTCAATGAAATTATCAGCAGATTTCTCAGAAGAAACCTTGTAGAGTAGGAAAGATTGAGATAAATTTAATTGCTGAAAACATGCCAACCAAAAACACTATTGTTGGCAAAACTGTCATTTAAAAACAGATAAAAGATAAAAACTTTCCTAAGCAAACACAAACTGAGCGAGTTTGTAACCACTAGACCTGCCTTACAAGAAGTGCAAAGGGAAATTGTTCAAGTTGAAGTGAAAACACACTAAACAGCAACACAAAAGCATGTGATAATATAAATATCACTGGTAAAGGTAAATACAAAAAAAAAACCAGAATAATATAATACTGTAATGGTAGTGCATAAATCATTTTAAACCTAGTATAAAAGTTAAAACACGAGAGTATTAAGAATATCTATAACTATACAAGTTTGTTAATGGATTCACAACATAAAATGAAATACATTCTGAAATTAATAATATAAAGTGTGAGAAGGAGAAGTAAAGTTATAGTTTTTATATATGACTGAAGCTACTATAGTAAGTTACCATCCTACAAAATAGAATATCATAACTCTAAGAAGGTTTTAGCAATCATAACGCTAAGAAAGTTTTATCATGATAACCACAAAAATAGAAACTGCAATAGATATTTAAAAAGATAAAGGAATCAAAGTATATTATTACAAAATTAATCTAATCATAAAAGAAGATACAAGAGGAAGAGAGAAACAAAAGAACTACGAAACATTCAGAAAACACTTTTAAACTATGCTACTAGTGAGACCTTACCTATCAATAGTTATTTTATTTTATTTTTATTATACTTTAAGTTCTAGGGTAAGTGTCCACAACGTATAGGTTTGTTACATATGTATGTGGGCCACGTTGGTTTGCTGCACCCATTAACTCGTCATTGACATTAGGTATTTCTCCTAACGCTATCCCTCCCCCAGGCCCCCACCATGACAGGCCCCAGTGGGTGATGTTCCCCGCCCTGTGTCCAAGTGTTCTCATTGTTCAATTCACACCTATGAGTGAGAACATGCAGTATTTGGTTGTCTGTCTCTGTGATATTTTGCTCAGAATGATGGTTTCCAGCTTCATCCATGTCCCTACAAAGGACATGAACTCATCCTTTTTTATGGCTGCATAGTCTGCACTGCAAAAGAAACTACCATCAGAGGGAACAGGCAACATA
>NW_012101479.1:107496-109770 GCF_000951045.1 Mandrillus leucophaeus
AAAATGAAACATACCAAAATTTATGGGATGCAGTAAAAGCAGTTCTAAGTGGAATATTATAGTAATAAATACCTATACTTAGCAAAAAGAAAAATCGTAAGTATACAAATGAACTTTGCAGTTCTAGAAAGTAGAGAAAACAAACTAAGCCTAAAGTTAGCAGAAAAAATAATAAAGATTATGGAAGAAATAAACAAAATAGAATTTAAGAGTGATAGAAAAAAATGGCAAAGCTAAGAGATTCTTAATATAAATAAAATTGATAAGCCCTTGGATAGGATAACTGAAAAAAGAGAGAGAAAGAAGACTCAAATAAAATTAGAAACATGAGGGAGACATTATAACTGATGCCATAGAAATATAACGATAATAAAGCATTACTATGAACAATTATATGCCAATAAATTGGGCAATCTGGAAGAAATAGATAAATTCTTAGTAACATACAATCTATCAAGACAGAATCTAGAAGAAATAGGAAAAACAATAACAAATAAGGAGATTGAATCAGTAATCCAAAAACTTTCAACAAAGTAAACATCAGGACAAGATGTCTTCACAGGTAAATTCTAAAAAACTTTTAAAAATTAAAACACATTCTTCTTAAACTCTTCTAAATGATAGAAGAAAGAACACTTCCAAACTTATTTTATGAAGGTAGCATCACTCTGATACCAAAGTCAAAGACTACACACACACACACACACACACACACACACACACACACACATACAACAAGCCAATCAATGTCCCTGATGAACATACATGTAAAAATTCTCAACAAAATTTTATCAAAATTTCACAGCACATTAAAAGTATTATACAAGGATTATATACTATGACCAAGTGGAGTTTACCACTGGGATGCAAAGATGGTTGAACATACGCAAATCATATCAGTGTCATACAGAACATTAACAGAATGAAGAAAAAAAATCATGAGATTATCTCAAAAGATGTGGGAAAAACATTCGCCAAAATTCAGTACTCCTTATTAATAAGAACCCTCAATAAATTATATGTAGAAAAAACTTACCTCAACACAATAAAAATCGTATAGAAAAGGCCCACAGCCTACAATTATAATCAATGATGAAAAACTGAAATATTTTCCTCTAAGTTCTGGAAAAAGGCAAGGATGTCCACTTTTACCACTTCTATTAAACACAATACTGGAAGTCCTAACTAGATCATTTAGGCAAGAAAAAGAAATAAAAGTCATCTAAATTGAAAAGGGAAGAAATAACAAGAGATACATTTATGGTTGACATAATCGTTTAGGTAAAAAACCCTGCAGACACCACCAAAAAACTGTTAAGATTTAAGAAACAAATTCAGTAAAGGTGCAGAATCAACATAGAAAAATCAAATGTGTTTTTTATAAACTAACAATAAACTGAGAGAAAAAGAAATTTTAGAACAAATAGTATAAAAATACTTAGGAATAAGTTTAAGCAAGGAGCTAAAATATTTATATAGCAAAAACTATAGAATATTGATGAAAAATTTGAGGAAGACACAAATAAATGAAAATATAGTCTATGTTCATAGATTAGAACTGATACTATAAAATTTTCATACCACCAAAAGCAATTTACACTCTCAATACAATGCCTATGAAAATGTCAAAACGTTTTTCACAAATAGAAGTAACAGTTGTTAAAATATTCAAACTACCCAAAGCAATCTACATTTTCAATATAATATGTATCAAAATTTAAAAAGCATTTTTTACAGAAATAGAAAAAACAATTTTAAAAATCCTAAAATTTATATGGAATCATAAAAAAAAAAACCTCTGAGTAGCTAAGCAATCTTTAGCGAAAACAAAGCTGGAGACATCATACTACCTGACTTCAAAATATACTACACAGCTACACTAACCAAAACAGCATGGTCCTGGCATAAAAACAGAACATACAGACCAATGGAACAGATAATCCAGAAATATACCCATGCATTTAGAATCAAGCTATCCCTGACAAAGGTGTCAAGAGCATACAATAGAAGAAAATTATCCTCATCAATAAATGGAGTTAGAAAAACTATATATTCACATGCACAGCAACAAAATTGGACCCCTATCTCACACTATATACAAAAAATAATTAAAGTAGATTAAAGACTTAAACTTAAGAACCAAAACAATATAACTGGAAAAAAAACTTCTTGACATTGGTCTAGGCAATGATTTTTTGTAAATAATCCCAAAATTACTCTTAACAAAAGCAAAAATGTACAAGTAGGATTGTAACAAGCTCAAAAGCTTCTGCA
>NW_012101479.1:109820-111979 GCF_000951045.1 Mandrillus leucophaeus
TAAAATTTTCATACCACCAAAAGCAATTTACACTCTCAATACAATGCCTATGAAAATGTCAAAACGTTTTTCACAAATAGAAGTAACAGTTGTTAAAATATTCAAACTACCCAAAGCAATCTACATTTTCAATATAATATGTATCAAAATTTAAAAAGCATTTTTTACAGAAATAGAAAAAACAATTTTAAAAATCCTAAAATTTATATGGAATCATAAAAAAAAAAACCTCTGAGTAGCTAAGCAATCTTTAGCGAAAACAAAGCTGGAGACATCATACTACCTGACTTCAAAATATACTACACAGCTACACTAACCAAAACAGCATGGTCCTGGCATAAAAACAGAACATACAGACCAATGGAACAGATAATCCAGAAATATACCCATGCATTTAGAATCAAGCTATCCCTGACAAAGGTGTCAAGAGCATACAATAGAAGAAAATTATCCTCATCAATAAATGGAGTTAGAAAAACTATATATTCACATGCACAGCAACAAAATTGGACCCCTATCTCACACTATATACAAAAAATAATTAAAGTAGATTAAAGACTTAAACTTAAGAACCAAAACAATATAACTGGAAAAAAAACTTCTTGACATTGGTCTAGGCAATGATTTTTTGTAAATAATCCCAAAATTACTCTTAACAAAAGCAAAAATGTACAAGTAGGATTGTAACAAGCTCAAAAGCTTCTGCACAACAATGGAAACAATCAAAATGAAATGGTAACCTATGGAATGGGGGAGAATATTCACAAGTCATGTATCTAACAAAAGGCTAATATTTAAAATATATAAGGAGCCCATACAACCACAAAGCAAAAACAAAACAAAATCAATCAACCAAAAACAAAAACAAATAACCTGATTTAAAAATGAGCAAAGGATTTGAATAGACATTTTTCCAAAGAACATATATAACTGGTCTACAGGTGTTAAAAAAAAAAAAAAAAAAAAAAGCTCAACATCACTATTCATCAGGGAAATGTAAATCAAATCCACAATAACATATCACCTCACACCTGTTATGATGGCTACTATAAAAAAAAATATATGTATATTTTTTAAAAAGCAGAAGATAACAAATGTTGGCCAGAATGTGGAGTAAAGAGAACCCTGTTGCACCGTTTGTGGTAATGTTAATTGGTGTAGCCACTATGGAAAACAGTTTGAAGGTTCCTCAATAAACTGAAAAGAGAATTGCTGTATTGTTTGCCAACCCCACTTCTGGATGCGTGATTTTTTTTATAAAAAAGAAATCAGAATCTCAAATAAATATCTATACTCTCATAATCATTACAGCATTTTTGCAACAGTCAAGACATGGAAGCAATCTAAATAGTCATTGACAGAAAAGTGGATAATGAAATATGGTATAAAAGTATTATTCAGCTTAAAAGGAAGGCAATCCTGACATTTGTGACAATGTGGATGAATCCATAAGACATTATGCAAAGTGAAATAAGCCAGATACAGAAGGACAATACTGCATGTTTTATATTTATGAGGAACCTAAGATAGTCAAATTGGTAGAAGCAGAGAGTAGAGTGGTGGTTGCCCAGGGGCTGGGAAATAGGGAAAGTGGGTAGGTACTAGTCTAAATGCAAAAAGTTTTATTTATACAAGATGAATAAGTCCTAGAGAGCTACTATACAGCATAATGCTTATAGTTAATAATACTGTATTATATGCTTAAAATTTTTCTAAGAGGATAGGAAATATATCCTAATATGTTATCACTAATATATTATTGTTAAAAACACGATATATATGTGTATTCATACATATATTGTATATATAATAATAATTAATAAAGAATCCAGGAGGAAAGTTTTTGAGGTGATGGATATATTTATGGCATAGACTGTGGTGATGATTACATGGGTGCATACACACCTCCAGACTCATCAAGTTGTTGAATGTGTATTAGTGGCTGAACATATGGTTAAATGAACATAGAGATTCATTCAACCTCTAAACATAATTCTTTTCTTGAGAGGGTTTTGAAAGTTAAACTAAAAACTACTTTTCTAAACTTCTTGGTAACTGGGTTCTAAATGTAAAGTAGGTTTTATCCATCAGATGCATTTGCCTGGAATCTGAAATCAAAGTTGAGACAGAAAGCATTTTTCTACTCTCTTTTGGCTGTG
>NW_012101479.1:112029-115587 GCF_000951045.1 Mandrillus leucophaeus
GTGAAATAAGCCAGATACAGAAGGACAATACTGCATGTTTTATATTTATGAGGAACCTAAGATAGTCAAATTGGTAGAAGCAGAGAGTAGAGTGGTGGTTGCCCAGGGGCTGGGAAATAGGGAAAGTGGGTAGGTACTAGTCTAAATGCAAAAAGTTTTATTTATACAAGATGAATAAGTCCTAGAGAGCTACTATACAGCATAATGCTTATAGTTAATAATACTGTATTATATGCTTAAAATTTTTCTAAGAGGATAGGAAATATATCCTAATATGTTATCACTAATATATTATTGTTAAAAACACGATATATATGTGTATTCATACATATATTGTATATATAATAATAATTAATAAAGAATCCAGGAGGAAAGTTTTTGAGGTGATGGATATATTTATGGCATAGACTGTGGTGATGATTACATGGGTGCATACACACCTCCAGACTCATCAAGTTGTTGAATGTGTATTAGTGGCTGAACATATGGTTAAATGAACATAGAGATTCATTCAACCTCTAAACATAATTCTTTTCTTGAGAGGGTTTTGAAAGTTAAACTAAAAACTACTTTTCTAAACTTCTTGGTAACTGGGTTCTAAATGTAAAGTAGGTTTTATCCATCAGATGCATTTGCCTGGAATCTGAAATCAAAGTTGAGACAGAAAGCATTTTTCTACTCTCTTTTGGCTGTGCCTGCATAGGTACATGCAAAAAGAAGGTTCTCTGCAGAGGTACTCCTTGCCCAGCTTCCTGGATGGCTGGGAGATGCCGCTTGACCTAATTTCTCTTCTCCTGGTCTGCAGATAAGGGTTTATGTGTTCTATAGTTTGGGTGTCTGCAATGGAGGAAGCAATGGTGGCAGGTTTTGGGGTATGGTACAGCTCCAGAGATAGCCCAGGATTGGTAGCTCCCATATGGTTCAGCTGGATTGTTTGAAAGTCTTTCCTGGAGACCGAGGTTAGACTCCATTGCTATGTAATAAATTTTAAACCCCCGATTCCCTATGTTAAATCAATTCTTGCTTCAAATATCTAGAGTGTCACCTATTTTCTATATTTAATCTTGAGTGACAGTTTGAGTAATGGTCTGTACTTGTAAATCATATTTCTAAGAATCCATCTTGTAGTTCTCTTTCAATGAGAGAGGGGAGTGTTATCAAAATCATACCCCATTCATCCACAACAAAGATATGGGCCTGGGGTACGGGGACAGATCTGTGGGAAGAATCCCACTACCACTGCACGTAGTAGTCAGTGAACAAATTAGCAAATGAAAGACTGGTGACCAACAGTGCTTTTAGATTATTTTTTGGCTTCTTTGGGTTTCCTTCTCACTTTAATTAATCATGTAAAAAGCTCCTACTTTTGGAGTACCTATTATATACCAGAAATGGTGATAGAAACTTTGATGAATTTTTTCCAATCCTCATGAGATCTTTGTAAGTATTTTTATCCCTGTTTTAGTCATTTGTTTATTCAGATGAAGAATCCCAGGTTAAGAGAGGTAAGTCTTACTTCATTTAACTCATTTTCATTCTCCTTTGTCTTTTATCATAGAAAGGCTTTGAAGGTTCCATCACCTTTACTGGCAGAAAAAAATGCACTTGAAATAAGAAGACTTGGGGCACGTACTGTTCCAAGATTTCCTAGCAGTGGGATGTGGCACAATCACTCACATTTTCTTAATCTCAGTTCACTCACCAGTAAAATGGGCACACCAGCATCTTACCTGACTGTTGCACAGGTTCCTACACAACTCCATAGCTCTTTAAATATCCACTAGAATGTTGGAAAGATTTTAAAATATGTACATTGTCCAAGAGTAAACATGAGGGCAAGTCATTTAACCCCTTACATCTATTTTCTCATCTAAATAATGGGTATGATAAGTGCAGCTCCCTCATTGTTGTGAGTGTTAAACAGGATAACATAATTGAAGTGATTATCAGTTGCCAAATGCTAAATACCAAATCATTTTAGTTTTATTTTTATTATGAATAACAAATTATAAGTTTGTATGAGGCAGTTTATCCAACTAGCTTCCTCTACATCCCTGTTCAACAGTTCAAGAGTATTTTAAAAGAGAAAAAAATGTATTAGCTTTAGCAGTGCCCTGAGTGTACTCACCTGCCAGGTATAACTTGTATCCTGAAGTGGAGATGCAAAGCCTCCTGCCAGTTGGCCCTATGCTCTGTTTGGAAAGCTGCTTTCTCCCTGTTCTCTTGGCTCCTAAGGTGGATAAGTAGATTTTCCATCCTTTGGTCAGTGCCAATGACTCAGGCCAAAGGAACAGATGTGAAGTGCAGCCCTCCAAGAGGGAAGTCTAATCAGATGAAAACTTTTCCTAGGACAGCTTTTTTCATGCCTGGCCTCACTGGCAAGCAGGAGAATGGATGAGAGACAGCAGCCATATGCCAGACCCATGGCAGACACTCGGCAATTACAAATGCTCTGCAAGGTAACTTTTTGTTTGCCTGTTTCTTTTAAGCCAGTAGGGAATCTGAAGGCTATATAGAATCATAGTAAAACCCATGCCTAAGTGGGCATGAAATAGATCCCTGAGTGGGTATTTGGGAAGAATGTCTGATTGACTAATCTAGCAACCTAGCCTGAGAACCAGTCACTTATTTACAATGGAACAGGCTTTTGGAGGTAGCACTTGGCATAGAACTCATATTTTTTTTTCATGCCAATATCTCTCCCATCAACCAAACTACTGAGAAGAGACAGGTCTGTTCTAGGAAGAGGCATTAGGCATGTTTGTGGGATACAAAAAGGATCCTCCTTGAGGCCAAGGGTTGCACAAGAAGTAGGAATGAGTAAGCCACAGAAACAGCTAATGTTATAGAAATATGATCACTAAGGACTTTGTATTTCAAGTCCAAATCACAAGCAATTGTCGATAGAGAAATTCAGATCTTTTTTTCAATGTTTGTCAACTTTAGTAAAGAAAGTCCACTGAGAGGTAATACAGAATACAGTCAATGATCAGAGACTTTTAAGAAATAGTGCAATAAAAGAAGGGCTTCTGTGCTGGAACAAGACAGTAATGTTTCCCTTAGATTATCTAGGCTATGGAATGCTCCAGTTCCCTTATGAGGGGATAGTGGAGTGAGGATATAAATCATAGTATTTAGTGGCAGTCGTTTTTTAAATTTTTCTTTTTATGTATGTATATGTATAGATGCTAAATTTGCTGTAAAATGCATCTAGTTATTCAGTACCATTATTATTGGGCCTTTGGAGGCTTTTTACAAAGTCCTAATGATGCCAGACAGGTGAGCCCCAAAGTGGGGCTTAGCCCACGATGGTTCTTGACTTTGCCCAGGAAGGAATTCAAGGTCAAGGCAGAGGAAGGAGAAACAGCCTTATTGAAGAGGCAGTGTTACAGCTTTGTGACTGCTCCTATAGAGCAGGGCTACCCCACAGACAGAAGGAAGCATCTCAGGGAAGTTTTGTAGTCATATATATAACTACTCTTAATTACATGTAGATAGAGGGGGTGGTTTACAAAGAAATTTCTAGGAAAGGGGTAGCAACTTTTGGACCATTTGGTT
>NW_012101479.1:116487-145140 GCF_000951045.1 Mandrillus leucophaeus
CCTCAGTTCCCTGCTGCCCTCTGTTGATAAGGCAAAGAGCAAGTAGATCACAGCTGAACGATATAGGGGTCTAGCATTTCCCACGGAAGCAAATGAGGTAGGGAAAGAAAATGATATCCTTCTCCAAGGAGCACTCTGTTGGATGTGAAGGAGGAAATTGGGAATTAACATTTTTTGAGAGACTACACTATAAAAGACTATTTTAGTTAAACATGCCATCTCATTGAATTGTCAAAACAACACTGGAGCTACATATTTTTATTCTCATTTGACACAGGGAGGAGCTAGCACTCAAAGTGTGTAGTAAGTTTCCCAGAGTCACATGGGCAGCAAATGGAAGAATAAGAACTTGATTCTTCCTGGATTCAGAGTTCTCTAACTACTATGTCCTCCCCGATCTGAAGTCAGATTTGTCTCTTCCATTTCTTGACCCTCTGTCTAATCAGTAACTCCAACAACCAACAGAGTTGCGTATGTTGGGATCTCTCCTGCTAACCTCTCATAATTGCTCCTATCTAGGTTTCCTTCCCCACTTCCATCACTGTAGATCACCGACCATATCCTGAACTACTTGAGTCACCTGCTGCTCCCTCTTTCCACTGCTGGTTTTCACTAACAGCTACTATACACGATGCTGCAAGATAAATTTTCCCAAGGTCAATTTTATACTTTCACTCCATAATTTAAAAAAGAAATCAGTGGTTCTTCATTATATTTTTAACCGTGATTATACTCTATAACCTGATATTTAAGGTCATCTATAATATGGCCACAATATATGCTCCAGGTCTAATCTCCAGCCAAGAGCTTACACCAAAGTGTGCATTGTTCAAATAAGAGATGAATACTCATTAAATAATCCTTGCATTTGGATTTTGCTCATGCTATTATCTCCATAAGGCTTACTTTCCCCTATTTTCACCCATGTAAATAAAATAGTGCTCCTTTGAGGTCCATCTCAAATGCTACTTTCTCTGTAAGCAATTCTTGATACTCCCAATCAAATAATACTTTGCTTTTATGGACCTATCCTCCTCTGTGCTGGACAGTGAAAGAGAAAACAAATTGAAGTTAACTGTGCACTAAATTTGTATTTGCAACTTTACACATCTAATCTCATTTAATCATCTACATTAACTTAATAGGATCTGTAATAGACTCTCTACATTCTACAGATGAGGAAACTGGTACCCAGAGACACTAACATTTTTCCCAGTTTCCTAAAGTTAATAAGCAATGGAGTGAGAATAAAATCCAGGGCAACTAATTTCAAGGGTGTAATCTTTTCTCTATTCTACATGTGTTTACTAGAGGACCAAATGCTTAATCTGTTTTCAGATATATTTAGTTTGACCTATATGGTCTTTTGATATATCTGTATTTGTATCTACATCTGTCTATTGATTGAGCTATATAATTACTTTTCAACTTGAAAAAAGTTACATAAAACCTAGATTTTAGCTTCTCTTGAAAAAAGCTGGAAACTAGAGATACTTTGGGTTTACATTCCCCAATGAATTGGTTGGTTTACTCTGTGCATTGATAACTCTCTTTATACTGGTTAATGTCCTCCAGTTTGTGATGGTTCCCACTCTGCCTCACTCCAAGTTGTAGCATTCTGATGCCTGTACATTTGTTATAATTTCCCTAAGAGTTTATTATTTTAGGATTAGAATGTCTCTTTTGTTCAATTTCGCATTCTTTATCAGTACCTGGCACGGTGCCTCTATCAGGTAACAGTGAGAATTAAAAAATAAATAAATAAAAGTAACATTTTAAAGCACAATTGTTTGGTTTCAGAGAGACTTTAGTTTGAGCCTCAACTTTATTCCACTAAATGTTGGTCCAATTCCTTAAAATTCCTTTATCTTAGTTGCCTCCCAGAGTTAGTGTGTGAATTAGATAATGTGCATAAAATAGTAATGTGGCTGGCACATAATAGGTATTCAATAAACATTAACTCTTATTATGATGACTATTATTTCTGAAACATAAGCAAAATGAAATTCTTTTCATTAGCATTAATAGAAGTAGCAAAATGAGAAAAAAAAAAACAATTAATGGTTTGCCCTCTTATTGAATGATTCATACAGAGCAATCTTTTTCTCTCCTTTTCCTCATTTTTCACAGGAGAAAAAGTCAATCAGAAGCTGCTAGAGCAGAGAAAAGCAAATCACTTTGGCACCTGAACAACAAAGCAATGTTAGTTTATTTTCTTTGTAAAAAGTCATCTGTTTGCAAACCTCTTTTATGAAATACCTGTCATAGTCCATTTTATTGAACGTTACTCACTCCACATTTTTTTTTTTTGGCCTCAAGGTCATTCCATTATCAGTTCCTACTTCACCTTCAGTATTGGAAATGGACTGGGGGAGATGGAAAGGAAAACACACACACAAATACACAACACACTCACCAGATGGACAGCTCAGATAATAAAGGTGATTTCAATTCATGGCAGGCGGAACTCAGATCTGTCCCTACTACAGATGAAACCAGCACCAGTGACAGTTACTGATAGATCTGGAAAGACAGCTTGCTAGCTTCCTATCAAAGGTGCCTGAAGCCAGGAGCAGCTTTCAAACTGATCACCAGGTCTACATGAGATAACAAAAATATGTTTTATGTTCTGTTTCTTTTTTTAACCCATTTGTTCACTTCCTTTAAAAAAAGAGAGGGAGACAGAAATCAAACAACAGAAACCACAAAAATACTCAAATACTTCTCCACATCTTGAAGGATGACTCAAGATTCCCAGCACATTGTCCAAGGTTCCTGCCAAATTTTTGCTACATTCTGCAATGGTCTTAATGGGGCTGGCCTGATTAACTTCTGTGATACACTGATCATCACGTGGGACTGTCTAAAGATAAATTTGGAGATAGATGGGTTTTATGATATCCCTCTATTTCTTCACACTTCTTTTTCCCTCTTGCAGAACAACTAAGAAGTCTCCTTTCAAAGCACGCCCAAAGAACTAGTAGTTTGTTACAAATCAAATCTCTCGTTCTGGCCTTCAAAATAAAGAAAAGGGTGCCAGCCAGCCTTCTGCATTTTAGGCATCAAATTTATACCGTGCACATGTTCTTTCACTGAATTTGTAAGAAATCTTGTGATGTACAAATGATGATGATGGCAATGACAGAGATGATGATGAAGATGATGAGAGGATCATGAAGGTGATGACGATGGACTTTTTATAAATTGGGAAATTAGAGCTCACGAAGAATAAATAACTTCAGTCAAGATTATGCAGCTAGCAATTAGAGCTTCTGCACAATCACAGAGCTCCATTCATTGGTCTCCAAGCAACGTTCTTACTTTTCTATTTCTGCCTACCAAGCATCTCTGTTAGTTGAGATTTTTATCATAATTGTTTTTGGTCTTGTTTTTGTTTTTTAGTGGTAAAGGGACTGTAATTGGTGCATACAAGTATAATTAAATTAAATTCAGAGGATAGGGAAGAGATTGACTTTCCAAGATCTTTGACTATCTTAGATATATGAAAGGACTGTGCTTCAAGCTGCTCAAAATGAGCCAGGTTATGGATACAGAATCTGAAACTTAAGGTTCCAGTTAGGTCTGGGATCTATAGGAATGATATTCTGAAAAAGTAGATTCACAGACTAAGACAGGTGTTATGTTTAGTTACTCCTTTCTTTTAAAGTTGTCATATTGACTGGATATCATAATTCTAAATGACTGAAATACATGCCCTCAGTTATAGAGAACCCTGAGTGATACTCTTTCATGTTGAAGACATGCATTTATTGTTGCAAAATGAGTATCCTTCATATACAACTGATCCTGCTCCCTAATTAGTGCCAAAAAGAAGGGCTTTAGACTAACCATTCTGCAGTGAAAAGCTTCAGTTTTGGAAGGTATCTTAATTAGTAGGCTTGGATATTAATCCTAACAACAAATCAACTGTTTTAGTTACCTGTGAGTACATTTTACAATGAAGGTGTCCAAGAATATGAATATCTTCTATTCAATTACCAATTCCATTACTGATTAAGAGAAAGCAAATTCCAGTTCTCTTATCATGTAACTATAAAACTATAGTCATTTTAAAAATAAGAGATGTCTGACTATGCCTGCAATGTTTGTTTTCACTTAAATAATAATACAACTTACTAATTTAATTTTTAAAATATTTTGTCTACTTTGTCCTTGTTTGGCTGTAAAAACTGCTACAGTAACCCTAAGTAATATTATTTTCATAAAGTTCCCAGCAATTCTCAGTGGGACACTGAGACTTGAGCAGGCACTTAGAAGGTTATCTCTCACCAACTGCTAATGAAAATGAAACTAATGTTATTTTATTTAAGTAACACTTCAAAGTTTACATATTATTTTCACACTCATTATGTAATTGGAATCTTACCAAAATTGTTTTGGCAAGTTAAGTCATGTTATTTTTCTCATTTAAAAGATGAAGTAATTAGTGTTCAGAAGGGTTAAGTGTTTTATTGAAATGCATACAACTAGAGTTCATTATATATATATGTTCTTTAATTTTTGGCATAATATATTTTTGAAGTAGGTTTAATAATCTAAATAAGGATAACTTCCAACTCTGTAATTCTAGCCCAGATGTCTCTCTTAAGATTGAGATCTGATCCAATTGCCTTTCAAACATTTCCATCTGGACATGCCACAGCTTCCCACTCAGCCTGTCCATAATGAACTTATCACCCTCAAATCTTCTGGTCCTCTTGGGTGGCCAGTTTCAGGGATAGGTACCTCCAAACACAAAGGTATTCAAGCCACTGTCTCTTCCCATGCACTCTCTACCACTCTCATTTCTAATCAATCATCAAATTCAGGCAATTTTATATTCCAAATGTCTTTTGAATCTTTTCACCTTCCCCTGCTTTTCTAGTTTACATCACAATTTTCTCTTACCTGGACTAATATAATTACCTTCCAACTGGTTCCTGACTTCCAACCATGCTGCAATTCACAAGTGCCTTACAAATAAAGTGTAAATATTTTATTCTTTATTTATTTTATAAAATGAAAATAATAGGGTCTGTATCTCAGGGTTATTGTAAGGAAGTAATTAGATTATAGTTGTAAAAGTGGAAGGCATTTTAATCATTATTTGAGGAAAGGATTGTCTGGACCAACTGAATCACTAACACCCTCCAACTTAGATGATACTGTGTTCACTTTAAGTGTTGGAAAACTGAAATTAAGGACAGTGATAAGATCTGCTCAAGGTCAGTTGATAAGTGATACTCCAGAATTTTTTTCATATAACTGTTTGACCCCACACCTGTGAACTTTCCTTTACCATAACTTGAACTCAATTCTGCGTGAACTTGGGAACCACGGATGATTTTTGAGGATGACCCCAATACACAGAAGAGGATTTGATATATATATCTCCCAGTAATACAATACTTCTTGCTTTGTGGGAATGCTTTCTTGAAGCCTAGGGTAGGTAGAGAGACTGTGAAGCCATAAGCAGAATGAGGTGAATGGGATATTTGACCTACTGTGTGAAAAATAAAGAAAATGGCATCTCAGGGCTGATGCGGGGGAGCATATCAGTTCCATCTTTGGCTCATATGGGTCATTCTGACTCCAGACATGCATCCATGGATTGACATAGGTGACATATTGCTTGTGTCTCTCACCCTTCAAGCTACATGGAACATTTTCTCATCATGGCGATCGCAGAGGCATATAAGAGTACAAACCTAACCACACAAGTTGTTCTTTTTTTTTTTTTTTTAAAGTCTTTGATGAAATCATGTCTGCTTATACCTCATTGGCCAAAGTATGTCACATGAAACAGTCCAAACTGAAGAAGCAAGGAAGTGCGCTGTGACCATGGAGTTGGTCAGAACTGCTGAGTCACATGGTAAAGGCTGTGGACACAAGACGGGATAAAGAATTGGCACCTTTAACGCGAATTACCAAACGGCTGTGACGATTTTACACAGTTTGTAAAGAAGCTGTAGAAAATTACACTCCCACCAGCACTGTATAACGGTGGTTCTATATCTTTGTCAACACTTGATACTATTTGCCTTATTCATTTTAGCCATTTAATCATTACAAATGGTATTGCATTGCTGTTCTTTGCATTTCTCTAATGAACTAATAATGATATCTTTTGTAAAGTGACTATTCCTATCCTTTTCTTTAAGTTTGTTGGTATTTTTCTGAATGACTTATAAGAATAATTTATATGTTTTAGAGACAAGTTCTTTTTTCAGATCTACATATTGTAAATGCTCCTCATACTCTGGGGCATGTCTGTCTAGTCTCTAAGAGCTAAAGTTCTTAATCCAAATAGAATCCAATTTGTCAATGTATTCCTTATGGCTAGTTTTTTTTTTTAATGTTCTATTCAAAAATGCTTTGACTATTCCAAAGTTATGAAGATTTTTTTCTCATTTTTTTCTAGCTGCTTTTTTTGGGGTGGTTTATTATTCCTATTTTTTGGGGTGGTTTATTATTCCTATTTAGATCTATTATCCATTTAGAGTTGATTTTTATGTGGTTAGAGGTAGAGGGTTGAAATTTGTTTTTCCATATGTATACAAAATACACAATACCACTTACAGAAAACACTGTGCTTATTCCACTGCACTAAAATGCTACTTATGTCATAAACCTAGTGATTTTAAATGCGTAGATTTGATTCCAGGCTCTCTAATCCTACTATCGATCTGTTTGCTTATCCTTGCAATAATATTGTACTCTCTTAATTACTCTAGCTTTATAGTAGGCCTTCATATCTAGTATTATGGGTCCTTCAGTCTCGTTTTACTTCAAGATTTTCTTGGCTATGTAAATTTTTGAAACACATAGTTGATTACATTAAATGTGATTAAACATTTAGATGATTTTCTATTGCACTTTGGGTAGAGGCTGAAATTCTTACAGGGACCTAGAAAGTCCTATCTGAACTGACCCTATCAACCTCTTAAACCTTATTTTGAACCCCTGTTCATCCTTGATCTCTATTGCCTGACACTGTGCCTTTGGAGTCTTCTAACATCAGTAATCTCTCCTGCCACGGTGACTTTGTACATGCTATTCCCTTTCCCTGGAATGATTTTATGTTAACCTTTCCCCTTGCCTTTTGATCCTGCAGCTATCAGTCTAGTTTTTATTTCTTCAAGAACATCTTCCCTGACCAGGCTGATTAATTTTTCTCTATTACATGCTTCCACAGCTGAATGGACCTTCTCTTGCTACTGGTGAGTGAATTGTGTGGGTGATTAATTGGCTAATCTCTATCTTCTCCCTTGGCTTGAAATCTATTTTGATCATTATTTTATACCTAGCATCTAGCATAGTACCTGTTGCGTAGCAGGTACTCAATAAATATTTTGCTGAAATAGGGAAACTGTGTAGTGTATCAAAGGCTATATGGAAGGGGGTGGGAAAGCAACACAGTCTTTTGATGTTAAACAGACAGGTGTTTGAAGCAAAGTAGGAATATGACCAGCAACATGACCTTGAACAGGTACTTTGAATACTCTTTCTGTACCTCAGTTTTCCTCTGTAAATATAGGACAGACATCTTTTAGAACCTGGCGTAATATGTATAGTAAATCAGTGACAATTTTAGAGGGCAGAGTGTGGGCCTTATCACTGACCTCCTGATCCCTGGTTCATTGCTCTGACTATCCATGTTCTGATGATTATTCACATCAAGTTCTGTTACGTGAAAATAAGGCCTGGAAAATTTCAGATGTGGAAACTCTCATTTGGAGGAAATTGATCACTAAATTCATGTTTGCATCCGCTTCTCTTCGGCTATTTTATTTTAAACCTGAAACAAAGGAGAACCACCTTCCTGGAGAACAGAAGCATCCTGAACTAGAGAAGGCTCAAAGTCTATCTTATTAGATTTGGGGTACTAGTGAGAACAGGGGCTAAGCCTAGCAATCATGGTGGAGGAAAATTTCATAAGAAATTGTTAACTTTGGCACCTCCCAAGTTTATATCCTACAAAAGTGTTTGTTTCAATGAAGTAATAAGAGATGGGTTAAAATAAGAAGAATTTATGGGCTGTCTTTAGAAGCAGCAAGGAAATTCATAGCCCTGAAAAGGTTAGCTTGGGATGACAGATACACAAGGTTAGACTGAATGGTGACAATGTTTACTCAGATTGTCAAACTGAGATGACCCAGAGGATGTGAGCCCAGTGTGGAAGGCAACACAGCCTTGGATGGAACCTACACAATTCGTTGAACATGACTTTACGTAATAATATCACTTTCAGGCACAAAAGTCTACTCTGCCCCATTATTATATCATTTAGTCTTCAAGTGTGTAAAAAATGGCATTAGAGTAAGCAATGCGTGTTATCCTCCCTCTTTAAAGGTTCTGGACTCTAAAGCTAGGATTAAGTCATGAATACTTTTTAAATCACATGAATTATTTTATTTTATTTCTCTGCGGGTCTTGTATAGCAAAACTCCAAGTAAGTGAACCAATTGTGGAATGTTTTAGGGAGATCATAGTGAGAGAAAATCCCATCCTATATGAAAATTCTCTCACCTCATACAAGAGCGTTACTTCCTCTGTAGAAAGCTCATGTGGTCCTGTGTTAGAGAGACCCATAAACAAAATCCTGACTTCTCTAGTAAAAGATATATATGTAAAGCTCATCATTGACCGGTGATGCTGCTCAGTGAATATCAGGGCCAAGGCTAAAATCCTGCTCTGTAGACTACTAGTTCAATATTCTTAGTAGACCATGCTGCCTGTAATTAAAATCTGAAAACTCTAATAATTGGACCAGAAAATTTACAGGAGACAGTATTGGTTAAGCTTTCTTGCTCAAATCAGATAGTCTGTATTTGAATCCTGGCTTCATCATTTATAATCAAGTAATGTTGGACCTCTCATATAGTATATATGTGCCTCAGTTTGCTGAACTATAACTCTATCTATCTATCTATCTATCTATCTATCTATCTATCTATCTATCTGGCTATCTATCTCTTGTCAGCTAAAGGACTTGAGAAAATGATGACCCAAGAGTAAATACTTCATATACATAAAGTTAACTATATTGTACCATATATGACAATAACATAGATGTCCTCAAATCATCTATTTTTCTAGGGTCAGCTTGTTCTATCTGAATTACTTATAAAATAAATAAAATGCCTTGAGAACCTTACCTTTACTGATAGAAAATAGTGAATAGCTCTTATGGGTTACTGAATGGGAAATGGAAAAAGAAAATCTTCTAGTTGCTGAAAATATATTATATATTCACCTGGGGGATGGTCGTATGAGCATGTAAAAATTCACCAAACTGTATATTTTAAGTGTTCACTTGACTCTACATATGTTATACATCTGGTAAAATAAAATTAAACTTCCTTGAGGCTCCATCTCTAGCTCAGTGGGAAATGCAGACTTCCCCAGTCCACTGACTCCATGATTTTCAGAAAACTCATGTTTTTTTAGTCACCTCTTTTTTCATATTTATGCTCCTGTTGAAATCCCTGACTTTATCAATTATCCCTTCAAGATGGTATTTGTATCTCTCCACTCAATGTTTTTTCTGTCACTCAAACAAAAAACACAATGACTTTTCCTTAATTATCCCAAAGCAATGCTCACAAATGATGAGGGGCCAAAAACAGGGAAGTATGAGGGTTATAATGCATGACAGCACACAATTTAAAATTGCATATTAGGTGTTTATGCTTACGAAGTCCCTTGTGCACATTCATCCCACACCTTGCTTCCCTTTTTTCTATCTAAACCTCACTTTTCTTTACATTTCCTGGACTTCTCACCTCTGTGTGGCCTGACTGCAGAACTGAAAACTTGTCATAATTTATCCTTAATTAACCCTCTTTGTTTTTACCTAACTGCAGGTCTTGTGCTTAAGGACTGTTTATCCCCAAAACATTATGTCAGGTGTTTTGTCAGGAAAGCAACAGATATATATTTTTAGAAACAAATTTAATCATCCTCCACTCACTTAGAATGCTCTTATTATGACTGTGCTACTTTTTAGGGAATGATTTCATACTCTTGATCTACGATGACATTAATGATACACAACCCCAAACACACTCATCTGATCACTGATTATGCCACATCTAATATCAGCTATACAGAATATGTAGGCTACATATTTGTTGTGTGTATGTGTGTATATACATATATAGTATACATATATGTCATGTGTGCATGTTTACATAAATGTGTATATATAGACAGACACACATAGAATACATATATGTATTCTTGTATATATATTATATAGCTCCTTGATTTAAAAACACATATTTTTTACATTTTAAGGTATTTGATATTGGAATATGTTTTATAATTTTTGTAAAAAAGAAAAATGCAGCCATTAAGCAGGAGAATGTGTGGCAACATAACTTCTCTTTGTCTGTGGACATACATGTGCTCATATCTGTGTTCATACCTATGTTCATACTACTGTTACCTGATTTGGATTACTTTGTTAACATGACACAAAATTAAAGTTTGACTTAAATTTTGATTCCCAACTGTCATTTAAAATGTCTTCAGAAAGATTATATAGTGCTAAAAAGTCCATTGAAATGAACAGTTATTGTGTATGCCAAAGATTGTCTATCATGCAGCAGGCATTACAATTAGAGTCAGGAGAAACTGTGACATTTCTGGGAATAGATAATGGTATTTTCAGCCCTAGGAGAGGTTAGTATGACCAATTTATACATCATGAAGGACTAACACTCAGGAACATAATATCTATCTGTCAAAAGCCTTTGGCTGACTTGCAAACCGAGCTATTTCACTTTCCGTAATATGTAATCCAGTTACAGAAAATTTCAAAATGCTAAGTTCATCCAAATGTGAAAAAATCCAGGTTTCCTTTATTTGTCTCAAAATTATTATATCAGCCTAAAATATGGCAAAGCAGCCTTGATGACAAGCAGAGATTATCGGAAACAGAAAGTTGTCACCGTGATATTGTGCACACTAATTGGTGGCTAAAAGAGATTCATGCATAAGACTTTCTAGGCTTAAAAAGGTTTAGTCTAAAATGTTGATGGTCATACTAAAGAAGAGTATTGCTTACAATCATGCAGATAAATGTATACTACTGATGCTCCATTGTATAAGAATCGTGTTTATTATCTATTCAATGTTTTTCCCTATACCTCTTTTCTAAGCTGTGATTAAATTGATGGTGAATTATATTGTCACTGACATCTTAGAATTAAGTAAATGAAGTTTTCCATATTAATGCTGAATACATGTTACATGAATTGGTAGGTTGTTGAATGGGTGGATGGAAGGAAGGGGATGAGGGAAGAGTGCAAAGCTGCTCTTTTATCTCTCAAGTTTTGATCAAGATTGTTTTTAACCAGTCATAGCTCTACTGAAATAATTCATATTATCAGTGGCTTCAGCTAAATTCACAGATTTGATTAAGTGACTACACTGCCATAAAAAGTATTGGAAAACAAACAATGTATGACACATGACATTTGCCCATAGGGGCTAGCACACTGCTTATCGCTTGTTTAATGGGTGGAAATGCAAGATTATTACATGGAAATCATCTATAGGAGAGAAGAGATTCACTGTTGGCTATTGAGGTAAAAATCTCTAGGAAGAAGCTCTATCTGGAGACTGAATTGAATTTGGACACAAAAGGAGCAGTGAAATGATTATGGAAAATGTAGAGTAGGTACTATTAGTATGTCTAGGGCAGGAGGCAACCATTATTATGCTTTTAAATGATTTGAACAGACAATAATAGTAATGAACTTCACTGTAATTAATCTGGGTCTACGTTTTGTTATTCCTGGCCTTGGTTCAGAATAATAGCAGTTAACACTTATTATATGACAATAAGCCATTTAAGTGGCAAAACAGCCCTATGGATATTTAATATACCCATTTTATTGGTAGAGACACGAGACATATTAACTCAGCCTCGGAAACAGTCAACTGATAGTAGAGCTGTTTTGTATATAGCCTTCAACCCTATTCTGCATTTTCTTCCCAGGTTCTGTAGACCAGTTCTCAAAGTTTGTGGTCTCAGGATACTTTTACACTTTTAAAGATAACTGAGGCCTCCAGAAAGCTATAGTTTTTGTAGGTTATATCTTTTGATATTTGCTATGTTAGAAATTAAAGCTTAGAATTAAAAAAAAAGTGTTTATTAATGTGTTATAAAATAATAAATGTCAAAATTACACAATTTTATGAGAAATAACTATGTTTTTCAAATCAAAACAAACTAATGAATAAGGTTGCCTTTAACATTTTCTTTTTTTATTGTTAGGCTTAATAGAAGACAATTGAATTCTCAAATCTGCTTCTGCATTCAATCTGTATCGATATGTTGTTTTCATTGAAGTATACAAAGACAATACAGCCTCACAAATATATGTAGTTGGAAAATTGAGGGATATTTTAATAGTTTTTACAGATAATTGGTACTGTGCCAAATCTTGACAAGTAGCGTTTCTTAAATAATATTTGCATTGTGGAATCTGAAAACATGTCAATGAAATTTTTTTGTGTTACATTAAAATCCACTGGTCTATTTTACACTTTGATGAATCTTTTACCCATGCATGGTTTTATGTTATGCATTAGACATTTAGAAAAAAATTGATTCATTGAGTTATTCAGATCTTGCAAATGTTGACCAGTTTTTTAATGAAACATCACAAAATTACATTTGCTAGTATCACCACTGATCTCATAAGAAAAGTCTTCTAGTATTGGGAAGCTGTTAAGCTTAGAGTAGTGAATACAAGTTTCCCAAAATTCAAATTTTCACTTGTTAGCTTGAATTTTATCACTGGCAGCAAATATTGTCATTGTTTCCCTTGAAATAACAGGTTCACTTCCTTTATTTTCAAGAAAACCTCTACTACATAACCAAGTCCAAATAACCATAATTTTGTTTGTCAATTATTCTTTCAAGTAAAAATGATTCCCCTTGAAAAAGTGGCTAGTTCAGCTCATAATTCAATCATACCAGTGCTTTTGTTACTGAGTCAACCATCATATTTCAATATGCAGCAGAATTGCTTTATGTGAATATCCATTTCATCATACAGAATAAGAAAAACATGTGTCTTCTATTTAAGAATTTAATAAAATTGATAATTTCTACTACTTTATCAATGATATTCTTAAATAAAATTGGCTTTTAAAAAGGTGGTGCTGAAGAATGCAATGAAACTCATATAAATTGGTGCCTTTGCCCTAATTTATGCAAAACGTCAACAATTTTAACCACCATCGATTTTGCACCATCAGTGCAAATGTCAACACAGCTTAAAAGGGAAATATTTTCTTAGTACTATTATGGAAATAGTCTTGACATCATGAACCTCCTGAGAAGGTCACAGGGACTCCCATGTGTCTGCAGACCACACTTTGCGATGTTCTGCCTTAGTGTAAATGCATCCTGGATAGCTCTGCTTATAAATGTTTCTGTTTCAAAAACCTTAAAGGGAAAAAACCCAACAAATTATTTTTAAAGGATCATTAAATGGCAGAAGTGTGAACCAAGAGACAACTGATGTGTTATATATATACTTTTTAAAACATTAATTAAAAGTAAATTTTATGAGAAAAAAGACTTCAAAGATTTGAAGTGAGCCATTAGTTAGAATATCCTACGAAATAGCACATTTATAATTTAAACGGTTTTCCTTTTAACCTATGGAGCAAACTATACTTTGAATTCATCAATATGGATTTCATATCTGGTATATAATTTTACATAGTTCAGAAAACACTGTGAGAAGATGTTAAATATCTGAACTATGTTCTGAAAACACTGAGAAAACATTGGGTGAAGTATTTCTGGTAGCAAAAGAAATTAGTTTCTGTAATATATAAATAATAAATGATATCAACAATGCTAATAGCTATTGTTTTCAATATATTATGTACTTTAATACTGCAGCATGCTTGTGATTCAAGAACAGAAGTGAAAGGAAGTATTGGTCTTCTGCACTCTGCCAGGGCAAGAAAAATATGAGCCCAAATCCACCAGGTCCTCCTGACTCAAAGCCTAACCCGAAACACAAAGAAATCAGGTACACTCATGCCTTCTTTAAATTTCACTTTTCAGATCTGGAAGATGAAAGACACAGAACAATCACTACATGAAAACTGCTTAAGACCTTTCTTAAAATAGGCAGTGAACCGGTTCTTCTTTGTAATAAGAAGATGAAGCAGAATATTCCATATTTAATTAGCAATCTTAAGAAAGTGAATTAACACCTTCCTTCTGAGGTGTTGCCAGCCAAACATGATTGGATTCCCAATTTTTGGAGGCTTGGAAGCCTGTTTGGGAGAGGTCAGGGACAGTAAATTGCTAGGACACATGATACAAGGCATCACACAAGGAAATGTGACGGAAGCTAACATTTTTCCACAAAACACAAGAGAGAAAACAGAAACACATTGAATAGCAACGGTACTTAGTGTTAGCCCTAGCTTATAAATTCCTTTTGGGCAGGAGTGCTATATACTTCATTTTTGAATTCCCATAATGGCAGAATGCTCAGGCACATCAAAAGCATTCAATATATATGTCTGTTATTTTTTAACAAAATTGAATGGGGATTGAAATTTAGTGTTATAAGAAAAGATAACTCATGTATTTGAGTGTTTATATTTTGTAAACCTTGCTCTAATCGTGAATCAAGCTGTTAGTAATTAGTAAATGCTCAAAGAACTATTTGTTGTGAAATTAGTAAAATTATTCTCTGAAACAGCATCTGATACCATAAATACCTCTTAAGACTTTTCATCAGCGTGCTAAGCTATGCTTTTATGCTTGTAGATTGTAAAAAAAAAAAAAAAAAAAAAAAAATTCTGCTTCTGAAGGCTTTTTGAATTCTTTCTTCACATCAGAGGTAATGTAATATATTTTCAAGGTTACATTAGTTACTATATTTATATATGAATTTGTGTGTAGAGTTATATGTGTATATATACTCATATATTATATAGCATATATTTATGTATAACTGTCATATATACAAACTTTTTAAATACAAAAGCATAATCTATACTCTATGTAATACTTCCTCACTAACACTAACACATATACCAATATAAAAAGTTATTTTACCCATTACTACACAAACAAAAAATAGTTATTGAAACCAAAACCCATAATATATACTTTGTGTTCCCTTGGTTATCCTCATCTAGAAAAATCTCTCTGAGTGACTCACACAGCCACAAGGAATCATTGCCATTAAATTGGCAGCAGTTTTCTGAAATGTGGCATCGTGATGACAAGAGAATGAATATTTTCTCTAAGTCCTGCCTAACAAACATAAACTCTCAAATTAATTGAAGACATAAAAGAAAACACTCTGGGCACTATTTTATAAACTGAATACTTCCTTTAATTACCTCAGCAATTCCCCGAGTAGTGACCTGGGGACCTTAGCTGCTCCCATCCTATCAATAAGTCATTTTTATTATGTCTTCCAAGGTTAACACAAAAAGTATAAATATCTGAAGAATTTCATGGAGTTTTTCTAAGACTTCCTGGATTTTTTCTGAATCTATCCCACTCATATTCCATCAGACAGATGTCACATAGCTATATGCAAGGGAAGCTGGGAAATGGAGTCTTCCTATGTGTGCCCCAGGAATGAGGCCACATGGTAAGCCAGATTTTATCAGACTTAAAGTCAGCACTGTCCCTGCCATAGTTACTATTATCATTACTCTTAGGGTTATACCACATCAACATTATCTTTTATGTTTTAGCCAAATGATGAACTCTACAATGAAACCTTCCAATAATGTGAACCACAGAATAAAAACCCAGGCAGAAGTCAGTCATTCATAGCAACTGGCTGACTGTGGTCACCTCAAAAACTTCACAACAGTACAACCCTATATTTTATGTGATTAATTGTTTTGGACCCACGCTATAATGCTATGGCTAGTTTCCACTATATTTATAATAACTTTTTGAATGTGTTAATAGTTCCCAAGAAGTACAGTCAAATCTGTCCTCTAGCATGAGTCACTAAAAGTGATTATTGATGAACTTTACGTTGCTGGATAAGCTGAATTATAGTGTATCAATCTGTGATGATATATAAAGAATGAGAATGAGATGAAGTAAAAATACAGAAATAACATTCTGATTCCACCCCTTATTAACTTTATAAGTCTCAGTGTCTCAGTTTCCTTATCTATAATTTATATCTGTATAAAATTTAAAAATAGGGCAAATAATGCTAATATTTTATGTAGTATTAAGGAACATATATAATCATATTTAATTATTAAAATAACTCTATAAAATAAACAATTTCTATTCCTATTTTATGTAAAAGGAAGCTAAAGTTATATAACTTGTTCAAGGTCACACAGCTAGGAAGTGTTAGAAATAGGATTCAAACTCAGATCTATATGATTTCAAAGTCCAGAATTCATCATGCTACTGCTTGAAGAACTCTGCCATTTTTGAAATCAGCAGCAATGTTGATATGGTTTGGCTCTGTGTCTTCATCCACATCTCATGTGGAATTGTAATTCCCAGTGTTGAAAGAGGGCCCTCATTGGGGGTGACTGAATCATGGGAGCAGACTTCCTTCTTGCTGTTCTCGTGATAGAGTGATCACAAGATCTGATTATTGGAAAGCATGTGACAATTCTCCCTTAGATCTCTCTCTCCGCCATGTGAAGAAGGAGTTTGCCTCCACTTCGCCCTTCGGCCATAATTGTAAGTTTCCTGAGGCTTCCTCAATGATATTTTCTGTACAGCCTATAAAGCTGAGTCAAGTAAATCTCTTTTCTTCATAAGTTAACAAGTCTCAGGTAGTTCTTTATAGCAATGTGAGAATGGACTAATACAGATGTTGTTGTTGTTATGGTTGTCATTATACCATCAATCTTAGCTCTTTTCTATTTTGTCCCAGGAAAACTTTCTTCTTTAATCATTTAAACAAAGTTTTGTTATAAACCACTTGGAAAATAAAAAAGCAGATAGCTCAAAACATTGACAGAGTTTAAAGAATCATCAGAGATATAGACAGCATTTAATTTGCAATTCAAATGGCACTTCTGGTGCTACATATGTGAGATACTAATAAAGAGTGAGTGCAGGTAGGCCTCTGCCTTGATTCCACAAGTCTTAAGTTTCAGGTGGTCCACAATTCAAGGCGAGATCATTTTCCTTAGAATGTTAAGCAGGTTTATACTGTTTCATTTTCTCTATGAATTTGTTTTTGAAAGCCTCAGTTTTTAAATCTTACTTTTTAATATTTTTACCAACATTTTCCCTCTTATACAATACTCAGTTTATTGAGTGGTGTGAGAATGTGTTATACAAAGCCGCTGTTTGAAAACATCTAGTTCTATGATATTCTACGTCAGCTCATTTTTTATTATATAAACATAGTTTTAAGGGAGAGAGAATAAAGTGAGAGTGAAAGAGATGCGAGAGAGAGAGAGAGAGAGAGAGAGAAAGAGAGAGAGAGAGAGATCAAAGTGCCCCGCTCTTTCCCCTGAATCTTACCAGTTCATCATTTTTGTCTGCCTCACTCTAGGTGACATAGGACAGGGCAGCAGATGGTCCTCAAATCCAAAAATTGACTATTTCTAGGAGTAGAAATTGGTATAATGTATATCACAGTCTGTTAAGATATTAAACAGCTGAACTCTGACATTCCTAATAAAGATTATTATATAAAATACTCAGGGAATCATGCAGACACAACTTTTTGACAATGATTTTGAGTACTGGTACATGATATCTAATCCTTAATGAAGGGACACATTTAGAAATTTAGAAATTTCACTAGTCTATAGAACAAAAAGGCAGAGAGAAGCAGTTTAAGAAAATCTTTTACATGTTAAAAATATGGGACTTTGAGAGCTAATGGAAATAGAACTTGCTTTACATAATAGCACAGGAAAATGGGAATCTCAATGTATCGGCTTCTCAGGTGATTAACTGAGACTCAGAGAAGTTAAGTGCCCTCCTCAGGAGGGAATAGAATTCCCACTCCCGACTCCCCACCCACAGGCCCAGCACTTCTCCCACCCAGCTTTCAGAGCAGCCTGATCCAGCTCTACTGCTGCAGCAAGCCCGAAAAGTCCCCATCTTGAAAAGTTATTTCTCATTTCTCATTTATATTACTAATATTTTCAGCTTCCTCATCCTCACTTCTCATTATTCAAAATGTTTTACCAAATACAATTGTAAGTGTGTATGCACATATCTAAACATATACAAAATTTTGTCCATCAGAAAATGTGTCTATGTAATAAGCTGCAGAGGATGACTAACTGTGTGGGATTTCATTCAGAAAAAAAAAAAAAAATAGTGGGGAAAGAGGAGTTAATCCGAACTGCATAGGATTTCATTTGGAAAAAAAAGTGGAAAAATGAGAGAATCCTATGGATTAAAAAAAAGTTGAAAAACAATATAGACAACCCATCATCCCTTATTTTATTACAACATATTAAAAACTAAAGAAAGCTGCATTTATGGAATATAGCCCATGTGTAAGCACTGTGCACAGCACTTTGCAGACCTCTGTCATTATGTCTTGGCAACAAGCCTGTAAGCAAGTATTTATCATGCCCCTCTTTGTAAATAAGGACACTGTCAGTTGTACACTTAAGCAATAGTTACTTGGTAGAGGTGGGATTGAAACCCAGGTAGGTCTGATGCTTTCCAGCATATTGTGCTGTCTCTTCTTTCCTACATTTTTAAATTGGTAACCTTGTGGGCATTAATGAGCTCCTTGACCTTATAACATGCTAGGTGAAGCAGCACATTCATTTAACTACCCTCAACCCACGCTTTTGTGTGGTATTTAGAATTCTCTCTTTGAAGCAAAAAGGTAGTATTTATTTCATCTATTTACTTCATGCATTTATTAATTTCAACCTGCAAATATCTGTAGTACCTTGATTTGAACTTGAAAGAAAACTGAGTGTTTAAATACAATGTGTGAAGAATATATGGGATTTGTATTTCTATGAGATGAACCTTGATTTCATGGGCTATAATCTATGGTTCCAGCAAACAATAAAAAACTATAAATTAGATCAATAAATGCCATGAATTTCTGTGAAACATCCTGGTTTAGGGCACTTGAGAAATAAGATATTATGAACAGTATAGTGAACTAATTATTTCTGTATTTTATGAATGAAGCTTATGTTTGTAATTTTCTCATTTTTATTAAAGAGACAGATTGCTTTTCATAATTTTTTGTTGCATCTACTACTCACCTACTGAGCTGTGGAACACAGTTAAGTTGAACCAAGAATTTGCTACTGAGAGACTCAGGGGAGGTATCACTGGTTTTCAGCTGTTTTATAACAATGTATAAAGAAGTCGGAATTAGGGGGAAAGAAGTAACTTTAAGTCGGCCCCTATTGTGGACCAGATACATGGAGTTTACCAAAGTCATTTATTTAATCCTTATAATATTTGTGTTGAAATTATTATTCCCACTTAATGGGTTGGTTCACAGCTATTAAATGATATGTTCAAGATCATTCACTTTGTAAATATACTTGATTCCAAATTCAAGAGAACCTATGCCTTTAACCCAGAGCATCTCAAATGCCTCCATGAAAGCTTCCCGTGTTGGAGAAGCACAGATGTCTACAGCTGAGGTTCTGCAGTCACAGCCCAAAGAGGTAAACTAAAAATTCAATATGACTTTATGGCCTTAGTACTTTTCAGAAGTTCATTCCATGTATATGGTTTGACTGTGTCCCCACTCAAATCTCATCTTGAATTCCCATGCGTTGTGGGAGGGACCTGGTGGGAGGTAACTAAATCACAGGGGCAGGTCTTTATCATGCTATTCTCATGATAGTGAATAAGTCTCATGAGATCTGAGGGGTTTTACAAAAGGGGGTTTCCCTGCAAAACTCTTTCTTTGCTACTGCCATCCATGTAAGATGTAACTTGCTCCTCCTTGCCTTCCACAATGATTGTGAGGCCTCCCCAGCCACATGGAACTATGAGTTCATTAAACATCTCTTTCTTTTATAAATTGCCCAGTCTTGGGTATGTCTTTATCAGCAGCATGAGAACGGACTAATACAGTAAATTGGTACCAGTAGAGTGGGTTGCTGCTGAAGATACCCAAAAATTTGAAAGTGACTTTGGAACTGGGTAACAGGGAGAGGCTGGAACAATTTGGAGGGCTCAGAAGAAGACAGAAAAATGTGAGAAAGTTTGGAACTCCCTCAAGACTTGTTGAATGGCTTTGGCCAAAATTCAGACAATGATATGGACAATGAAATTCAGGCTGAGGAGGTCACAGATGGTGATGAGAAACTTGTTGGGAACTTTAGCAAAGGTGACTCTTGTTACCTGTATTAACAAAGAGACTGGTGACATTTTGTCCTTGCCCTAGAGATTTGTGAAACTTTGAGCTTGAAAGAGATGATTTACGGTATCTGAAGAAGAAATTTCTAAGCAGCAAAGCATTCAAGAGGCGACTTGGGTGTTATTAAAGGTATTCAGTTTTAAAAGGGAAATGGAGCATAAAACTTTTAAAAATTTGCCACCTGACAATGCAACAGAAAAGAAAATCACATTTTCCATGGAGAAATTCAAGCTGGCTGCAGAAATTTGCATAAGGAAGGAGGAGCCAAATGTTAATCTCCAAGAAAATGGGGAAAATGTCTCCTGAACATGTTAGAAGTCTTCATGGCAGCCCATCCCACAAACCCTGAGGTGTAGAAGCAAAATATGGTTTCATAGGCCAAACCCAGTGTCCCCATGCTGTGTACAACCTAGGGAGTTGGTGCCCTGTGTCACAGCCACTCCAGCAATGTCTGAAAGGGGCCAACATAGAGCTTGAGCCAAGGCTTCAGGGGCTGTAAGTGCCAAGCCTTGGCAATTTCCGTGGGGTGGTAAGCCTGCAAGTGCACAGACATCAATAATTGAGGTTTGGGAACCTCTGCCTAGATTTCAAAAGATGTATGGAGACACCTGGATGCCCAGGCAGAAGTTTGCTGCAGGGGCGGGGCCCTCATGGAGAATCTCTGGTAGGGCAGTGTGGAAGGGAAATGTAGGGTCAGAGCCCCCACACAAAGTCCCTACTGGGGCACTGCCTAGTGAAGTTGTAAGAAGAGGGCCACTGTCCTCCAGACCCTGAGTGATAGATTCACTGACAGCTTGCACATGCACCTGGAAAGGCTGCAGACACTCAACACCAGCCTGTGAAAGCAGGCAGGAGGAATGCTGTACCCTGCAAAGAAACGAGGGTTAAACTGCCCAATTCCATGGGAATCCACCTCTTGCATCAGCGTGACCCAGATGTGAGACATGGAGTCAAAAGAGGTAATTTTGGAGCTTTAAGATTTGACTTCTCTGCTGAATTTCGAACTTGCATGGTGCCTGTAGTCCCTTTACTTTGACCAATTTCTCCCATTTGGAATGGCTGTATTTACTCAATACCTGTACTCTCACTGTATCTAGGAAGTAACTAGCTTGCTTTTTATTTTACAGGCTCATAGGCGGAAGGGATTTGCCTTGTCTCAGATGAAACTCTGGACTGTGAACTTTTGAGTTAAGGATAAAAAGAGCTAAGACTTTGGGGGACTGCTGAGAGGGCATAATTTATTTTGAAATGTGAGAACATGAGGTTTGGGAGGGAACAGGGGTGGAATGATATGGTTTGGCTGTGTGCCCCCCGACATTTAATCTTGAATTCCTACATGTTGTGATAAGGACATGATGGGAAGTCATTGAATCATGGGGCAGGTCTTTCCTGTGCTGTTTTTTTTATGATAGTGAATAAGTCTCATGAGATCTGATGGTTTTAAAAATGGGAGTTTCCCTGTACAACAAGCTCTCTCTTTGCCTGCTGCCATTCAGGTTAGATGCGACTTGCTCCTCCTTGCCTTCCACCATGATTGTGAGGCCTCCCCAGCCACTTGGAACTGTAAGTCCATTAAACCTCTCTTTCTTTTGTAAATTGCCCAGTCTTGGGTATGTCTTTATTAGCAGCGTAAGAACAAACTAATACACCAGGTTTATTTTAATGTACAAAATGTTTTAAATTAAATTACTTTTTCTCAGTAGACTCCACAGGAACAATCATCTTGTTTTTTTTTTATGAATTTTTAAACCTCCCTTCCACAGGCAATCTCCTTATCCTGGCTCTTTTCTCTTCTCTATGAAGCTGTTATATCTGTAGAAAATTGCCTAAAACAGAAGCTTTCCTTCTGGTGACTTCCAGTTTTGCTCTTCTCACAACTTTGGATGTTACAAAAATTCCTCAGTGTCAGTCTCCATCATGTCATTCTTCTTTTAGGTTCCAGCTGAGGCTGCTTCATGGCTATCTCAGTCCTTTCAAAATCACCATGCCCCTCTTTCTGTTTAAAGTCATTAAGTCAGGGGTAACTCCAGGGGACTTAGCATTAGGTCAAACTTATGTCTGGTTCAACTCTGGCCTGGAAAACTATATTCTTCTTATTAAAAACAACTATAACTGTGGCAGCTTTTAGACTGCTAAACACACTGAAGGGATTTTAATGTGTATTATTCACAAGAACTCTAAAAGTATCATCATTATCTCCATTTTCATATTAGAAATCAAATAAGCAACAAAAGCTGTCACTTAGTAAGATTTATCACTTCCCAAGTTTACAGTCTAGTAAATGAAACAAAACAAAACAAAACAAAAACAAAAACAAAAAACAGTAACAAGTAGTTCTTTATGAACACATGCACACATACCTATCTGGATTTATATCCTGATACCCTGGCCAATAGCCACTGCTCATGCTAATCTCCATAAGTATGGAAGGAATTCTTAACTTGAACCCAAGCTAATAATTGAGCTTTCTTCTCTCCCTTTATCCATCCCCTCTTTACCTCTCCCTTCTTAACCACAACTCAGCCATCCGGGAGGCACCCTTAGATTTCTTCTGTCCCAGAGGCTGTTAGTGGTCTTGAATTCTGAGTTCTGGTTGCATAAAAATCAATAGATATGATGGTAATAACTAACAGGAACTCCTTTCAGATTTCAATACAGAGGACTTTCACTCTTTTTTTTTTTGAGTAATTTTCAATATCTATTATTCATGTAGTCATTCACTAATTCAATACACATTTGTAAAGCACCTACAATATATTAGACTAAACTAGTGCCATCATATTCTACTTTCAACCTGTTTTTTCTCCAGTAGATATTCCTAGGTATCCCCTTCTACCTTGCTTTCTTTAGACAGCCTTCAATCCAACAAGGTGCGAAAGGTTTTGACCTCTGTCTCTGAAAACACACCTTGCCCACTAACTGGGAGTAAAAATATCACCACCAAGAGGCTGATGTGGTGGCTCATGCCTGTAATCCCAGCACTTTGGGAGGCTAAGGCAGGAGGATGACTTGAGCCCAGGGGCTTGAAACTAGCATGCACAATATGGCAAGACTCTGTTTCTACAAAACATAAATAAATAAAATTAAAATAAAAAAAATTAGTCAGGTGGTGGTAGACCTGTAGTCCCAGCTACTCAGGAGGTTAAGGTGAGAGGATCCCTTGAGCCCAGGAGATCAAGGTTGCAATGAGTTATGGTCATGCCACTGTACTCCAGCCTGAGTGACAGAGCAAGACATTTTCTCAAAAAAAAAAAAAAAAAAAAAAAAAAAAAAAAAAAAGAATATCAACAGCATCCCTCTCATTGACATCGTTCAAAATATCATAATGTTTTTAAAAAAAGAATATCAACAGCATCCCTCTCATTGACATCATTCAAAATACCATAATTTTTTTAAAAAATACACTTGTGATTCCATTTTAATTTTAAGTGATTTAACACAAATTGGGTTAATTCAGACATTAATCTCATTTCACAAATGAAAAGAAAGCTTAACTTTAACTCTGTAAATTTGTACTGAAACAGAGTTCCTACTCCAATTCTAGTATTTTTCACTTGCACCAAGCTGTTATAAATAACATATAAACCAATTTTCCTTAAAAAGCACATGAAATATATTACACATATATATACACACACACAAACACACAATGCATGCTAAAATAGTAATAAAAATAAATAGTAGAAGCTAATAAAAATATTCTAAAAACAAATAGAATTACTGTAATTGATAATAAATTTTGCTCTGAGTTTTCTAGCAGCCAAGATAAACACAATTAGAATTTAATGAAAAAATATATGGTTTTAATTAATTATTTTAAATTGACAAATAAAAATTGTATATATTTATCATGTACAACACGTTGTTTTGAAATATGTATTCATTGTGGAATGGCTACATCAAGCTAATTAATACACGCATCACCTCACATACCTATTGAAAATATACATATTTTAAGTCATTTAGGGAGTGCTGATATTTCTAAAACACATCAGATAAAATCTGTGAAGTGATATTCTGGGAACATATCAACAGTAAATCACATTTTCCAAGCTGTGGTCCCAGTCTCAGGCACTGAGAACTTTTCATGAGATACCTGAGTGGGACTCCCATTCAGAGCCCCACTGAGAGGCACTCATTTCAGGGGACAGCTCACCCACAGCTTGAGAGAGAGAATATATCAGACAAACAGCTAGAATACAGCAGTTAAAATTTCACTCAGAAAGATTTAAGGCAAGACAATTTAATGAAGAGAGCTCATAAAAATAGTCAAGGTTCAAAAGGAAGCAATGGGGAAAAGACTCCCTATTCAGTTAACGGTGCTAGGATACTGGCTAGCCATAAACAGAAGATTGAAGCTGGACCCCTTTTTAACACCATAAACAAAAATCAAGTGAAGATGGATTAGAGACTTAAATGTAAAACCCAAAAGTATAAAAACCCTCAAAGACAACCTGGGCAATACCATCCTGGACCTAAGAACGGGCAAAGATTTCATGACAAAGACACCAAAAGGAATCACAACAAAAGCAAAAATTGACAAATGGGATCTAATTAAACTTAAGAGCTCCTGCACAGCAAAAGAAACTATCAACAGAGTAAACAGACAACCTACAGAATGGGAGAAAATATTTGCAAACTATCCATCTGAAAATGGTCTAATATCTAGCTTCCGTAAGGAACTTAAATTTACAAGAGTAAAACAACTGCATTAAAAAGTGGGCAAAGGGCATAAACTGACACTTCTCAAAAAAAAAAAGACATATATGTGGCCAACAAGCATATAAAAAAAGCTCAATAGCACTGATCAAGAGAGAAATGAAAATCAAAACCACAATGACATATCATATCACACCAGTCAGAATGGTATGATCAAAAAAGCAAATTCTGGTGAGGTTGCAGAGAAAAGGGAGTTGGTGGGAGTGTAAATTAGTGCAATCATGTGGAAAGCAGTATGGTTATTCCTCAGAGAGCTAAAAGAGGAACTACCATTTGACCCAGCAATTCCATTGTTGAGTATATACCCAGAGGAATATAAAACATTCTATCATAAAGACACATACAAATGTTCATTGCAGCACTGTACACAATAGCAAAGATATGGAATCAACCAAAATGCCCATCAATGACAAACTGCATAAAGAAAATGTGGTACATACCTATTGTGGAATATTATGCAGCCATAAAAAAAGAATGAGATCATATCTTTTGTGGGAACATGGATGGAGCTGGAGGCTATCATTCTTAGCAAACGAACACAGGAACAGAAAATCAAATACTGCACATTCTCACTTTTAAGTGGAAGCTAAATGATAAGAACTTACGAACACAAAGAAAGAAACAACAGATGTTGAGGTCTACTTGAGAGAGGAGGGTGACAGGAGGGAGAGGAGCAGAAAAGATAACTATTGGGTACTCAGCTTAATACTTGGGTGATATAATAATATGTATAATAAACCCCCGTGACACATGTTTATATATGTAACAAATCATCACATGTACCCCCATACCTAATATAAAAATAAAAATAAAAACTGTCAAAGTTAAAGAGAACAATACAAAATATTGAGGTACTCAAGGATGGGCAAGCAACAGCAAGAAAACTTCACTACAATTATGCCTGAAAAGTCACAGGGAAAAGGGGGGTCCTTAGGACCTGTGAGAGCCAGGGTCATGAAGGAAGTTGCACCCACCAGCAGCTATAATCACAGAGAAATAAGCTATTACTGAAAACCAGCAGGAAGGGGAGAGACATACTCCAACTTTTCTCTCCCTTTACCAGCATGTTTCTTCTTGTCACCTCCCATCAGCCAAACCCTACCAGAGAGCAGAGGGCAAGGAATCCCTGAAGACATCAGGAGGGCCAGCCTTCAGGTCACAGGACTGAACACTGAAGCAGGAGAAAGGTGGTAAAAGACTTCAACCAGCACACCAGTGTTCTCGAGTCTTGGCTTCTGTACTCACTATGTGAAACTGGGCAAGTGACTTCCCCTCTTGGAGTCTTCCTCTCCTTAGTAGGCTAAGTGAAATAATAGATAAGGATTTAACATCACCACTATAAACATAACGGACGTTCTGTAAACATTTGCTGAATATAAACCTGAATTAAAATGGTAGTGCCTTGTGGCACTGGGTAGAAAGAATTTGATTTACAGTTTTGTAGGCAAGGTGAGGGCCATGAATGAAGCCCAATTTCCTAAAGAGCTAAGCTAAATACAGTTACGTTCCTTAGAAGCTAAATGATGGCTTCCGATCTAAAGATCAAGTCAAACCTCAACGTCTCTACAGCCTTAAGTGGTTATTTAGTTGGAATCTCAAACAACAATAAGGGTTTTAAAATATATTAACAGTTATATATTTAATCTTTGGTGCTGAAAAGCCAAAGAAGGTATTGAAGTGACATATTGCTTACTGACTCACATCAGGAGACTACAGGTTTGTGCTAGGCTGATCCTGGGGAAGCTGCCTTTTGTAGAAATGGTCTCTAGCACAAATAAGTGAGTCATACTCTACCAAGTATCCAGGCACAGTAGCCTGATCCAACCAGAATTAATCTAACTTCTTTTTTTCCTAGAGAGTGAAACTGAATTCTCTAGGCACTGAGTGAACCATGTTCATAGCAGCTTTCCAGAGAAGGAAGCCCAGACATTTCTGTTACTGAGACTCCTAAACAGCCATCCACTCATGAGTTTTGAGTTGTTTACTTCTCTTTTCATGACACAAGATACTTCAATACTTTCAAATAACTTCGTTTTTAAAAAAGTTTAAAGTAGTTACTATCAGTTTTTATTGCTAGCAACAACAAGAACTTAAGCTAATATGATATTTTTTATCTTCGTTTATTTAAGGTTTCTCCCTTGGAGCTATTCACATTTTGGACAATTCTGTGTTGTGAGGGCCTGCCCTGTGTGTTGTAGGGGGTTGGCAACATCCCTACCCTCTACCCATTAGATGCTAGTGGCAACCCCCAACTGTCACAATCAAAAATGTTCCAAGGCAATGCCAAATATCTTCTGGAGGGACATGATTGCCCCCAGTTGAGAGCCACTGATGTAGACTAACAGGAAGCTACAAATGGACAAGTAACATTACTTATCCTTGTATACTGTTTTCAGGTAGGAAGGTCCTAGGTTTAAAATAGTGTTTTAAAGTTGATTCAAATCAATCTATGGCTTAAATCCTAGCTCTACCCCCTTTTTTTTTTTTTTTTTTTTGGAGAAGGAGTCTCGCTGTGTTGCCCAGGCTGGAGTGCAGTGGCCGGATCTCAGCTCACTGCAAGCTCCGCCTCCCAGGTTTACGCCATTCTCCTGCCTCAGCCTCCCGAGTAGCTGGGACTACAGGCGCCCGCCATCTCGCCCGCCTAGTTTTTTTGTATTTTTTTAGTAGAGACGGGGTTTCACCGTGTTAGCCAGGATGCTCTCGATCTCCTGACCTCGTGATCCGCCCGTCTCAGCCTCCCAAAGTGCTGGGATTACAGGCTTGAGCCACCGCGCCCGGCCTGCTCTACCACTTTCTATGTGACCTTAGATAAATTATTTAACCTCTCTGAGTCGCTGATTCCCCACTTTTAAAATGGAGATGATAATTAAACTGTGATAATAATTATGCAGAATTAACAGGATAGTATATGAGTACGAAGTGTCAAACACATAGTAGGACTTCAACTAGAGTTAGTATAGGCCCGCTTTCCTCAACATTAGTGCATTCCACTTAGAAATAATTCGGTCGTTCTTTACTAAATAAATAAATGGTTTAAAAGCCTGTAGCCGTGTATATGCATACATATGTGGTCATTTCCAATACTTCTGCTTGCTTATAATAAAATTTCAATTAAGTAAGAGAGACAAAACTCTTGTTTGCTCACAAATATCAGGGTAATTAATAATGATGGGAAACAAATGCCCTGGTGTTTAATAGGGAATTTAGCAAAATATTATATTTTCCCTGTTTGCTATATCTACACGTGGTCTTCTAGGCAAACACAAAGTTGCATGTAAATCACTTATGTGCCAAGTTCTTAAAATAACAAAGTCATAATTTTCCCAAAGCCTGTGCAACTCCCAACTAGTAGATTGCATACAGTGATGACTTTCAGGCTCCTTAGATAGTAGAGATTCTACTGAATTGTTCTCCTAAAACAGACTTTTTTCCCCAATTTTACCAACAAATAAATTTATTAGCACCAAAAGGGTCCCAAAGGATAACATTGGTGGGAGGCAATTGGCATGTTGATGGGATATGAATTTTAGTCAAACTTTGCTCCAGCCTGGGTGACAGAGCAAGAATCCGT
>NW_012101479.1:149080-150465 GCF_000951045.1 Mandrillus leucophaeus
TCTTGTTTTTTACTTCTTTAATGTGGCTATGAGAAAATTTAAAATTATATATGTGGCTCACATTCTATTTCTCACAATGTATTTTAAAAATTCCTGGTCTAGATGAGAGATGACAGACACCTAGACAGAGCAAATGATATAAAAATGAAGGCAGAGGCAGGGCGCAGTGACTCATGCCTGCAATCCTAGCACTTTGGGAGGCCGAGGCGGGTGGATCACCTGAGGTCAGGAGTTTGAGACCAGCGTGGCCAACATGGCAAAACCCTGTCTCTACTAAAAATACAAACAAAATTAGCTGGGCGTAGTGGCGAGCGCCTGTAATCCCAGCCACTGTGGAGGCTGAGGCAGGAGAATCACTTGAACCCTAGGGGCGGAGGTTGCAGAGAGCCGAGATCACAAGCCTGGGCAACAGAGAGAGACTCTGCCTCAAAAAATAAAATAACAATAACAATAATGATAAGAAAGGGAAAGTAGATTATTTTACATTTATTTGGAATTGTGGACCTAAAGTTAAAATATATATAAGTGTGTATATCTATATACACTTAGGCAGCCAAATACATCTTCAAGAGGCACCAAGGTAATGCAGATATTTTTGCCACAGCTTACATGTAGATCTTTCCTAAACCTCAGCTGCTTATAGCAGCTCTTAAGGTTGAGGGAAACATGAAATAAGTTTTCCTTTTCTCATTTTCCTTGAGAAAACATACTTTTCTACCAAAGAAAGAAAGACATCTTACCCACCCTAGCTTCCATAGGGGGCATTGCTCCAGCAGGAAGAAACCTCATGGGCTCCAAACAAAGGACAACTCAAAAGATTACTGAAGATACGTGAAATTGAAGGGCCAGAGTCTGGGTAATAAATCCTTTGGCAATGTGGTTGTCTATTCTTTGTTTTCAAAGACATTGAAGAAGGACCTAATAAAACTGTCAACTGATGAATCATTAACAATTTTTTTATGAAAGATCACATTATGATCTTAGGGATATTATTCAGAAAAAGATTAAAAAGTTGAAGAAATTTTCTGTGACAAACTCTATCCATTCTAATTCATTTATAGATGTGAAAAAATTGTTTAGTGTTTATATTTAGAATACACAGAAAAATAAGGATAGAATTATTATTGAATCTTGTTTCATTCTGTCCATAGGTAATAGTCATCCATGAATACATCAACTAATTTAAAAAATCATTTCTCTGACTGAGATACATTTCCAGTAAAATTTTCCTTTTTTATGTAAATATTTACTTTTATATTTCTTTACTTTTCTATTTAATTATTTGCTTTTATATTTAAGTATTTACTGAAGTTAAAAATATAGGTATGTGGTTTTGATTAATGTATACATAATAAATATAACAATAACTCCATCTAGAAGAAAAA
>NW_012101479.1:154672-157052 GCF_000951045.1 Mandrillus leucophaeus
ATTGGCATGTTGATGGGATATGAATTTTAGTCAAACTTTGCTCCAGCCTGGGTGACAGAGCAAGAATCCGTCTCCAAAAAAAAAAAAAAAAAAAAGCCCAGGGGAGGGGGGGAGATTGCTGGATTGTTAACCTGAAAAGGATGCACAAAATACTATAATTTCCTTGTCTTTCTACTTTGCTCCCTCCGTTTTTCTTGAATCTTTTGACAAGAAAGGGAAACCATGATTGATATTTTGAAAAGAGGAGGAAAAAGTCATTGCTCCATTGATTCAACATTGATTGTGCACCTGCTTTATCCTGGTCATTCTTTAGGTTTTAGGAATATAACAATCCTATCAGCTCTGAAATCCCAAAATCACATTACTATTAAACAAATGCTACATGAATTTCTCTGGTAGTTGTATATTTCTCTGTCTCTTTCTCTAGGCATAGAAATTTCTCTTTTCTCTATTTTAAAGTTTTCAGGGTAAGGAAGAGGTCTAATTTATAATGGTATGCCTACATCTGAGCACAGCCTAGCGCAGACCTGTGCTAGGATTTAAGGCATATTAAGGCTATTCTGTTTAAATAAATGAATACATATTTGATACTATTTCTGACATGTGTATTTTAAACCCTTGCATATTAAGTAATCATTAGATAATTTTAAATTAATGCAGTAAATATATGTTGTCTACTATTCTTCTCTATGTGGTATGAGGTAGGAAACAAAGATAAATTTAACAACTACCTTGACCTCAGAGTACCTTGACAACAACAAAAGACTCTGAAAAGAAAGAACAGGCAGCAAAGCAGCTTTCTGAAAGCTTAAGGTTCCTGCAGGGATTCAAAGCCATGAAATGGGCATTTAATTTACGCTAATTTGGCTAGTTCTGCCGTATAATAGTATCTCTTAATTTTGGACAAAGCTGTCTTTGATATCAATAGCCATACCAGGGGAGACTTCTATACAGCCTTCATTATCAACTCCCAATATTGGGGCTATTGATTATGTCTTTCATTTTAAAAGCTATGAGGGAGAGAGATGTCTCATCTCTGCAAGTATCAGCATAGTCAAAGGAACTTGCATCTTTTGACTTATCCCTTTGGGATAACTACTTGCTTTAAAGATAGTCTGTAACCCACTTTGAGCAGCTCGATGTTAGAGCTGAGCTTGGCAAAGTGCTTCACTCATATAGACGAAAGTGCCACCCTCTTGCTTCTGCTCATTTTCATTTCACAGGCCCGTTTCTAATCTGGTAGGAGAAGCGGACACAATTGCTCAGTCGGGTTTCTTTCTCCCTCTAGAGAAGCATTTTACTTTGTATTTAAGCAAAAATAGATACCATATATGTCCTCCACAAGCTCTCTTTCTGCAAATATAATTGCTGGCTTTTAAAAAAAAAAGTCCATTGTAGGGTAGATTTATTCATTAAACTCCTTTATTAAGTAACTTGTTCACTAAGTAATTTATTTATTCAGTCCAGTTTCTATGCTAGCCCTTGTGTTAAGCATTAAACCCCATGGAATAGAGGTGATGGTGGAGAGGGGGCTGGTGGGAAAGGGTCTGTGAAGAGAGCACCATATAAGAAAGAGAAATGGCAATGCAGAGTATAGAATGATCCCAGTGCTCTGGAGTTTATAGAAGTAATGTGAGCAATGACAATAGAGATATAAACTGGGAACTGTTCATCAAGGAATGAAGGTCATGTGAAAGAGTTTGGATTTTGCATGGAAAATGGTGGAAAGCTAAGTGTTTTTAAATGATTAGCCTATCAGCACTATAGCACTACACTATGTAATATGGCAGCCAATAAGTGGAACCACGGGGGTCTACCAAGCACTTAAAAGGTGGGTAGTCTGAATGACTATATGCTGCTAAGTGTAAAATACCCACTGGATTTCAAACACTGAAATACAAAGGAATATAAAATATATTGCTATTAAGTTTTATATATGTAAGAAAGATATTTTGTATATTGTGCATTAAGTATGTTATATACAATTAATAGCACTTATTTTCTCTTGTTTTTTACTTCTTTAATGTGGCTATGAGAAAATTTAAAATTATATATGTGGCTCACATTCTATTTCTCACAATGTATTTTAAAAATTCCTGGTCTAGATGAGAGATGACAGACACCTAGACAGAGCAAATGATATAAAAATGAAGGCAGAGGCAGGGCGCAGTGACTCATGCCTGCAATCCTAGCACTTTGGGAGGCCGAGGCGGGTGGATCACCTGAGGTCAGGAGTTTGAGACCAGCGTGGCCAACATGGCAAAACCCTGTCTCTACTAAAAATACAAACAAAATTAGCTGGGCGTAGTGGCGAGCGCCTGTAATCCCAGCCACTGTGGAGGCTGAGGCAGGAGAATCACTTGAACCCTAGGGGCGGAGG
>NW_012101479.1:158072-181636 GCF_000951045.1 Mandrillus leucophaeus
ATTAACACTTAGGGTTTTATGTTCCAAGAAAAGGAAAATATCTAATATCCATATATATATATATATATATTTGTTTTAGAGACATTTGATAGGTTAATCAATAAAAGACTTTCAAGCATAACATATAAATTACATTAGGATAAAATTCTGTAGGGGAAGTGAATTGGAAATGCAAGTTTGAGGAGAAAAAGTAGGAAGTAAGACTTCTTCTTGTTATTAAAGAAGAGCTTGTTCATGTATTTTTAAAACGGGTGATGGTGGGTATGAAAATCACCCTAGTGTTTAGGTTCCATTGAATACATTTAGAAGAGTGATGTAACAGTTTTACATTTAAATGCTAGTTTTTACAGTGTGCTGTAAAGTGCTTCCCCCGCAACCATTTACATTTATCATGAAAAATTGTAGATACTGACTAAAAAGTATATGAGGGGTTGTGTAGTTATTTTTTCGTAATTCTACTGTAGGCTGTGTGAACCCAATAGTTTGAAGACCACTGATTTAGACAACAGATTCAAAGTGGGTTTGGTGACCTGTTTAGCATGTGGTGAAGAAAAAAACACCTTTCATGAAGGAGATGGGACCTTGGGCATTGCTGGGCATTCCCCGGAAGATTAGACCTGATCGAAGCCACATTGGTGATTTCCTGTGGTGCACTTCTTCACTGCAAGAAACTGTGCTATATACCCTCCTGACTTCCTGGCACTAAGTACCAGTAGCAATTTCTTTTTCTCATCAAGACACCTCAAAGTGTCTCACACATTTCTAAGCAGTGCCTTCTAAGATGGCAATCTTTGCCCTGGCTAATAACCACCACAGGAAGCATTTCCACTCCTGTTTCAGCAGAAGCATTGCAGGGGCCTTCAAGGAAGATGTTGGTACTGTTTTTGGCTCCAGCTTGGTTTGTCAGGGGGTCTTTCAAGAACCAGTATGTGTGCATCACTCTGCCACACCAGAACCCTAATAGCACATGAGAAAGATGGCTCTAAGTTTCCATGCAGATAATAGTGGAATCATGCTCCTAAAAGGGACTTAGAGCTCAGACCATCATTTTGTCTGTACCTCAGGAAGCACACCTGCTCCACCCATCAATATTTGATGGTATTGAAGGGAGGACAGAACAGACATGCTGTCAGAACTTACCAAGGAGAGAGCAAGAAGCAAGCTTGAACTTGCATTGGAGTTCCCCAGGGGGAGTCTGAGTAATTGGGAGATTGCTCCCTCTTCGTCTAGCAGAATTTGATGTAAGCAGCCAGTGGTGGGTGAGGGAGATCTATGGATGAGTGGGGGAGGTTGGAAGATGGGGAGAGGGTGATTCCATGTGCTGTAAAATCAGGCACAGGGAAAACATGTCTAAAACAATATGCCACACATAAAATAATATGTGTGACTTCTCTGTCTCAAGTTTCAGCAGCTACAGCTCATTTTATACGTTAGAATTAATAGAGATTTTTGGCCCTTCCTCTGGGTTACTTTTCCTGACACCCCTATTCACCCGAAGCTGGTTTAGGTGGCCTTCTCCTACTCCTACTTTAGATCACTCTCTGATTCCTTTCATAACATCCCTGTTTACACTCTTGGTGTGCGGCCAGTCTGCAGGGATAAAAGAAAAAGGTAAAGAAAGAGGTGCTGTAAGATCAGATGTAAAAGTTGGAATAGAATTCAAAGCCTCTAACTCTGTCATGTGCTTTTTTTCTGTGACTTTCTCATCAGCTTTCTCCGAACTTATGTTCTCTTGTTTTTGGTTATTTCTTGATACATGTCCCATCTTCACATATAATTCACATGAGTCTGTACTTGTGGTGGTAGTGAATCCAGCTGAGTATTTTAAAATCAAGGAGTTTGTGGCAGTGATCATCTATGTTGGGCCCAGTGCTCTCTAGAGACCTGTGTGGAAAGGAGGGAGTCACGAAACCAGCCATCAACGTTCCCACGACACAAACTGTGTGCCAGGCTAAGCCTGTGCTAAATACAGGACATTAACAAAGAAAAGACACACGCTCTTCAGACAGAAGCTCATAACAGGGAAAGACAACATAATGAAGAGCTCTGTAAAATAACACGTCTGGAAGTACCTACAAATGAAATAGAAACTTACCATAAACCTACAGAGAGGCTTAAAGAGGCAAAGAATCAGACATATTTAGAAAATAAAGTAGCATTAAAGGCATTTTATGAGATATTTAAGAAGCATGCTTGGCCCACGTCTCCTTCAAAGGAAGGAAGGGTCTCCTTTGTTCATTTGTGACATGCTTATGTCCAGTGATTTTTTCACCACCAAGCCACAGATTTGTGGGTACCTGATTCAAGCTAAGGCAATTAGAATTTCTCCCTTCTCAGCACTGGAATTAAAATACAAAATGTAAATGAAAGATTCTGGGAACTGGAGCCATAAGGCCAGGGCAGATCCAGAGGTGGTAGACATTTTCTGTCACTGATCATTAGGAGGTAAAACCAATCTGCATAGAGAAGCCATAAATGAAAGAGAGACAAAGAATGGCAGAGATGAGAGACAATGTGGCCCCAGACACACACACACACACACACCCCTACACACAAAGGTTTAAGATCTGAGGTTCAGCTATGTTGCCAGCTATTGGGGTCTACACATAGGATCCCTGGCTAAGACAGTCATCCCAATCCCTTATCTTCAGAGGGGAAACAGTCCTACAGAAAAAAAGATGATATATTTACACTCTAATTAATGATTCAGGCCAGGCATACAGATCTGGGTTGTCTATGCTACTAGCTGGGTTTTATAGTAACAGAACAACAAGTTTCAAAACAGGTTGCTGATGTTTCTCCTGATTCCTTATTCCAGGTCCAGGAAAGCACATCCCAGTCAAAGAAACTTAAAGAAGACCACTGTAGTCCAAGATTCTGAATGGATGCCGAGTCACCAAGTAATTGGGGAAAAAATGTGTGTGTGTATGTGTGTGTGTCTATACTTTCAGCTACTTGATTTTGCAATTCGGCATTTAAACACTGTATCTACAGGTCAAATATGATTGCCTTTGGTCATAGGTCATAAAATTTAACATACAAAGACCACTTTTTCATTGCAAATGCTCTGTTTAATTCCTGGCCCAATATCTGATCTATTAGAAACCCAGCTTCATGACAATCTACCCAGGAGAGTCTTTTTTCCCCCGACACTCACTAGATCTCCTAGATCTCCTACTGCCTGTATTTAATCCAATCTGTCTCACTGGCCCCAAACTGAAATAGGGTCCTGAAATGCTCTCTACAGAAATAAGAGGAGCCTTTATCCTAACTAGACCTTTGACTGCTCTGAACAACCACCTCCTCCCAGGGGGTCTGCAAACCAGGTAATTTTCCTTGCTCAACCAGAGTTTCCAGGATCTCCTGGCAAATCTTTGTTCCTCTCTGCTGGACTTTTAATCACCTCTGGGCCTTCCTTTCTCCCTTGCCAAGTCTGAGTCCTGTAGTTGATCATCTAAACTCCCCTCCCTCCAGCATCTTCAACACTCTTGTTCCTGTTCTTCTGCCACTCCTCACTCATAAAACCCCAACCCTAGTGTGTGTTGTTTTCTCCATGCCTTCACCTCAGCAGCTGAGTCCAGGTGTTTGCACTGGCACTAATGCACACTTAAGGTGATGATCTCAGCTGGCTGTTTGGCAATGTCCCTTGGTCCTTTTCCCTGTGCTTTTCAGCAGCTGCTATTATTACATCCAATTGAACCTACTTTCAGAACATGACTGAACTTCCTATATTATCAGGGATACCCGATGACCTCACATTCCATTTACCTCAATTATCTACTAATTCCTCACTCCTACCACACTATCTAGATCCATACTGGGTGATATGTCTTCCAGTCGAGAGAGAAAGTGATTCTTTTTCTGCTCAAGGATAGCCTATTCATCTGGGTTCCCTGTTAAACCCTTAACCACAGGAGAACCACAATATTTCAGTTATCTCAAGATCTGGGGTAGTTTTACCCTCTTCTTTCCTTTTGATTCACTGCCTTGAGCCTAAAAACAAACTCAAGTCTCCTGTAGCTGACCTCAAGCAATTTCTGAGAGAATAAAGTTCAATGCCTCAAAGCATCAACTGTATCTAGTGAACTAACTTTGCACCTCTGCATCTAAATGGAAACTGCTTGCTAGATTACCCACAACCAGAAACCCATTAATAGATGACTCTCCAAGAACAAAAGCATTTACCAAAACCCATGGTATAAATACTCCCACCATGGTTGATTTCAAGCCACCAATATGATGGTACGAAATACAGAATTGGGAAGAGATGTGGACACTATTATATAATATTTCCACCATCAGATATAAAAGACATAAATGATATTGAGATCATACATAGTAACAAAATGTATGAAAATAATTCAGAAGTGATGAGTTTTGAGGATTTATTACCTCTTTTTAAATGATTAATTTTATTGTAAGTTTATATCATTAGATTATTAATCATAGCTTCCCTTAACAATTGACTTACAAAATTCTAAAAATTTAACAAGCAGCTCTAACAAGCCAGTAGCAAAACCTCTAACATACCATTGGGTCAGGCTGTTAATGAACTCCCTTCTTGAAACCTGATTGCTTCTATGCATCCTGCAATTCTACTTTGTCTGCAGCCTCTTCATGTCTTTTTAGTGGTGTCTTTTTTGTTCTCTGTGAGCTCTTTCTCTGCTCTCTGCCTAAGAAAATTGGTGCTACCAAAAGTTCTGTATTCAATCAACTGATCTCACTTTGTATACACTCTTTGATATTCCTCCTTTATTCCTATTTTAATTTTGGCTAATAGTACCATTATTCACCCAGACGATTAAGACAGACCACTGCAAGTCATCGTTGAACATTTCCAGCTCTTTCATATCCCACAATCGTATCTTATTTTACATCCTAAATATACCATATAGCCTTTCCTCTGCTTCATTCCTGTGACAGTTGTTCTAATGCAGGCCCTTATCTTACTAAAACAGTTTTCAAATGAATCTAGATTTCTCCATTCTTGTCCATTCTCCTCAGCAGCTACCATAGTGATTTAGTAAAATTTATATATAATTATGACATTCCTTGATTAAATCCTTTCAATGGCTCCCCATTACCTACTGGATAATTACATTATAACATAAATCCATTCTTTATTTGGCCTCTGCCTAACCTCAGCAGCCTCATCTTTCACTACTTCCTGCTTTATTTATATTTTATGCTTTACCAATATCAAAATGCTAATAATTGCCTCCATAACCAGCTCCTGCCCTCCTCTATGATTTAACTCAAACTATAAAATTCTCGTTCCTGGAATACCTTGCCCCATCAGTTTTCATCTGCCCATATTTTTATCCAATTTTAAGTCTTAGACACCACAAAACCACATCTCTTCCAGGAAGACATTCCTAATCCCCTATTATGGACTGAGTGCCTGGGGCAGCATATCACATCATCTCCTCCTCTAGGGTGTATGATGGACTGATGGCCCCAGATCCTACCCCTTTGGACTCGCCAGTATATTCCTGTTGAGGTCATTTCTGTGCAGGTTGCTACAGGCCAATTACAGAGTACACTGGAGAAACTAAGACACTCCCATTCTTATGGGAAGCACTATTCCTCCAGTGAATGACTGATTTGCACTGGCTGAACCTTTCTAGAATTACAGTGCTGTCTAAGTTACTTTACTTTCCAAGTCTCCTTCCTTCCCACTCCTTCCACAGGTGTAAGACCTGTATCCTCATCTAAAGACTTATCTCAGTCTTCTCCTGATCTCCTACATTTCCTGCGTGCCTAATGCTGTCTTGATGCCCCACTTATCTGAGGCCTCTAATTGAGGCAGTGTCCTACCTTCCTACCAATTTGTATAAATTTTTTTACAAACCGTATTTTAATTTTCTGTATAAGTATGTATATATGCACATGTGTATATATATATATATTTATATATATATATGTCTGTGTCAACATGTCTGTGGGTGTCAATACATGTCTGTGTGTCTGTGTGTGTGTGTGTTTTGAGACTGAAATCTTGAAGGCAGCAGCTCTGTTATTCATCTTTGCATTATAGCATCTAGATACATCCTAGTTGAGCAGTATATGTACATAGAATGAATAAATTTAATGAAAATTTCCACTCTGCAAAGATATAGGTGCACTGTGATTCTCAGAGTAATTTACTATGCTAGGGCTTTTCAGAGCATGAAAAGATGTGGTATGTCAGAAATACGGCAATTTCATAAAAGGTATTAAACCACTATATCACCATTTCCACTTAATTGCAGTATATAAAACAACTTTAGCTCTGAATGTGGAAGCAGCCAATATAAAAACAGTGACTTAAGGTATTTTTCACAATGCTGTGTCTTATAGTAATTTATTTCCTCTAAAATTGATCTTGAATCAATGCTAGTTAGAATTATCCCCAGGAACTTTTGGAAAGAAAAAACAAAAATAGAAAGCACTCTCACTGAGGAACTCCACAAACACACATGAATTTAGAAAGCAGCATACAGCTGAGGGAAATCTCCCTCCATAACTTCCAGTGTACCTGTTTTACTTCACATATTTTCAGAGGGTATGCACTGACTGTTTCTGTAACAGGCATTGTTTGAAACATGAAAAGAATGAGCACATACATCCATATAGTTTGTTAAAATTCTTGAGAGTCTCTGAAATAAAATGTTGTAGAAAATATTGGTCATTTTTGGTGACTGCATGTTTCCATTCCCTGAATATTATTTTTAAATATCTAAATGTCTTTGAGGACTTATATTTAAAACATATTCTTACAAACTAAAAAACAAGTAGATAAACTGTTTCTTTGCTCATGAAAGAATGGGCCTCTACAAAAAAGTCAAAAGATAAAAAACCTTCTAGCACATTTTTATTATTAAATACATTTCAAGTTTGACATATAGGTATATTGCTCTTACTGCTATTATTTTAGCTTTTTCTTTCCTTAATAATTGAGAAGTTGAAGAGAGGCTCTTGAAAGTTTGTATTACTGATGTGTGGGACAGAATGTTGAGCCTAAAATGAAATTCTGAACCCATATAACTTGAAAAAATACAAAACAGGTCCAGGAAAACTAAGTCACCCAAGTACACTTAAGGAAGTTAATAATAGAGCTAAGATTTCAAAGTATACATTAATTGATTCATTCATTCATCCATTTGTGTTTTCTTGCACTGAAGAAAATATCTGTGGACCACTTGGGATGTCCCAGGAACTCTGCTAATCCCGAGGACATAGAGGCTACAGCAAGGACCCAGATTTCAAGGGGCTTACAGTCCGATAATAGACAAAACGTAAATGTGTAAAGGAATTGTTATACAATGGCCAGAGTGAATAAGCTTGAAGCAAGAACAAAGTGTTTTGGGGACACCCAGAGGACAACAACTTACTTTTAGGAGACTTTAGAAAGTGTGTGCCTTTTTGGCTGGGTGCCATGGCTCATGCCTGTAATCCCAGCACTTTGGGAGGCCGCAGCAGGTGGACCACCTGGGGTCAGGAGTTTGAGGCCACTCTGGCCAACATGGTGAAACGCCGTCTCTACTAAAACTACAAAAATTAGCTGGGCATGGTGGCACACACTTGTAATTCTAGCTACTTGGGAGGCTGAGGCGGGAGGAGGTGGAGGTTGCAGTGAGCTGAGATCATGCCATTGCACTCCAGCCTAACCAATGAGCGAAACTCCGTCCAAAAAAGAAGGAAGGAAGGAAGGAAGGAAAGACAAAAGAAAGCGTGTGCCTTTTTTTCTACTGTTTTCTCTCCAGAAATCTTTCTGGTTCTCCAATTAGTCCTGTCTTCCTGGAGGATACTCTAGGACCACAATCTTACCCGAATCCCTTTTTTTTGGATGTGTGTTGGGGGCGGGGTGGTGGTAGGAAGGGCTTGTCTGTCCAATCCCAAAATCTCAAGTTTAGAAGAAACTTAGCATTCCTCCCACTGGAGTAAAATGGGTGTACTCAGACCATGATTAATTTGAAAGTAGAGCATTCAAATGGAAGACAATGGAGAAACATCCAGAGTTATAGACAATATCTACTCTAGCATCTGTACACATCTGAATTTTAGAAGTTGTTTGTTTTTGCCTAAGAAAAAAATGTATTTTTCCTTGAGTCACTTAGAGAACCTAGTTTTAAGAAAACTAGGTTCAAGAATTGTCTTTGACAAAAGGCAGAGGATGTGTACACAAGTCAAAAATTTTAACCTTTGTAGTCACTAATAATCTTGTTTAAAGTTCTTTACTGAGTTCAGGGTTGACTGTGATTAAAGGGTCACTATTTAGCAAAAGGATAAAGTTCCCTTATGCAGATATATTTGGAATGTGTTTTGTTCAAGATCCTCAGTGCTGAACACCTCCCAGTCTTTCGTAATGAATATTCTTTTATAATCCTAGAGGCATTTGCCACTTCAGTCTTCCCACTCTTTGCACTGTACTGAATTTCTTGATGTTCCCTGAAAAGTGCTCAACTAGTTCTTACCTCTGGAGTAAAACATTTTACTTTCTGCTCCTGAAATATCTTTTCTTCTTTTTATCTGTCTAATAACTACTCATCTGTAGCTCTTACTTCTCTCAGGAAACCTTCATGATTCTTTAGGCCTTTCCTTGTGTTTATGTCTTTTGAAATTCTAATCAAACTACATCAAAATTGCCTATTTACTTGTCTTTTAGACCAGCCCTGTCAACTCCAAAGATAACATAAGCCATATCTGTGATTTAAAATTTTCCTGTAGCCACATTAAAAAAAAAGATGGAATTAATCTTAGTAATATATCATATTTAACAAATATATCCAAAATATCACAATTTCAGTATGTAATCAAAATAGAAATTATGAGTTATATTGCATGTTTTTGTACCGAGTCTTTGAAACTGAATGTGCATTTTATACCTACTAAATATCTGAATTTGCATTGGAAATATTTTGATTACTCAATGTGCTACCATATTGGAAAGCACAGTTGTAGATTGTAAGTTCATCGAGGATAAGAATTTTGTCTTTTTAGGTGGTATAGCCTCAGGACCTAACAAACTTTATCACAGGATTATTGCAATAGAAGGGGACACTGTTTTACATAGCAGTTAAGAGTTCTAGATCCAAACAGACCAGAGAAAATGGCTCTGGCCACTTACTATCTTTTTAACTTTGAGTAAGTTCCTTAATCTTTCTAACCTTTCTTCATCAATATAACCACAACCTAAAGCATAGATCCTATCATGGTGATTAATGTCAAAATGCATGAAAACTACTTAGCTTATGAAGAGAATCAGTATATGTCATGTGTTATAATTATTGACTGCTGAATTAATATCATTCAACTATTGTTTTTCCAAGTTCGAAAACCTTCTTTAGCACTTGAAAGTTAAATCAATTATTAAATTTGTCAATAATTAAATGAGTCATGTGCATTTATATAAACTGGAAAAATAGCCATCACATCAAGAAAACATCGCTAAATATATTTTCAACAAACTTGGGGTATGTCTCTTGTTTGGTATGGTTTACAGGGCAGCTATAAAATAAAGCTAAAGTTTATTTGGTTTCTTAAGGAGGACTCCTCATAAAAGCCCTTCATATTCCAGAATAGCTGAAATTGAGATATTAGAGTGAAAAGTAATGTTATCGATGATCTGGCCAGACATTTAATATTTATTTATGCGTCTATTGATTTGAAAACAACAATTATCATTTCAAATATGAGATACCTAGGAGAAGTTACAAAATCAAATATTGTTAATTACTCCATGTGTTGAATCTCAGTTGAATCCTTCTCACTTAGGCAACTCTGTAAGGACATTGTAGGGTCAGTAGGCATCAAGCTTATCCCCAGCCCACTACCACCACCACCAATACAAACACAGTGTCCATAGGAGTAGACATCATTCAATGCAGTGGCTAGATGGGTACCTGACCCTCTTTGGGACAACTAGTACCATTTGCTGAGATTCTAAATAGAGGAAGAAGGTCTTTAGTGATTGAGTCTAAAAGGGGCAAAACTTAGGAATACACATATTCTAACATGTAAAGTAAATCTGCGGCATAAGAAAATAATTGAACCAATTATCAAGGGAAAAAAAAAAACTGAAATGAGAAAATCAGGATGTTGTTTGAGCCCTAAGTTCAGGTTCTCATGATGTGATTGCTCTATGAGCATCTGCACTATTCTTCTAATAAACCTCTTTTTGTTCAAGCTAGATTTAGTTGGATGTTTTTCACTGAATCATATAGTTTTTGTTACTATAAATGAACACTTCAATTATAAAATTAAAGGAACAGAAAGACTATAAAGAAGAAAAAAGAGGAAGAGGAAGGAGAAGAGAAGGGAGAAGGAGGTGGGAATAACTTTTTGTAGGCTCTATATTTGGTACCTGCTGTAAGTCTAAGAATGGAGATACAATAACTTATTTGGTGACCTGGGTAAAAACATTTAATAAGGCTAAAGTGTAAGATTAGGGTCCTTGAAAGATAACTTCACATACTATAAACACACACCCAAGGATACAATCATACACATAATTTTGAATTATGTATTGAATTTTGACTCTTTTCAAGCATTGAGTTATTTTTGAGATAGATGATTTTTCTGAAATGGAGTCTAATGTTCTGATTTTGCAGATGGAGAGACTGATGCTTCAACAGATCAGGCATTCTACTGAAAGCCACAAAACTGATGACAGAGCAAGAGCTTACACTCAGGGGCTTTGAACATTTACCCCAAGGTCTCTTGTGCATTTTGGTGTCACCAATTCCCAGTATCATTCAAGTAGAAACTGGATGACTTTCTGGCAGAAGTGTTGCTGAGGAGATTTATTCTAGGGGTGAAAGTGGGACTGAATGCCATGTGGCCCCTCTTCTCAGTCTATCTCTCTAGGAGACACTTAGCCCTTGCTTCTGTACTGAAACCTACAATGGAATTCAATCCCCGGTTGCAGACTCTGAATAGTAATTGGTATTATAGGCAGGAAACGTAACAATGAAAAACATTTAAACCTCCTGTTGTTAAGAATCTTTAGGTCAATAGCAGTATTTTAAAATCAATTTGAGGGTTTGCTGGAAGATACAGAAGAGAAACTACAATCAACATAATAAGGTTAGATAACCCTAGTCATGGTAACAGCTACCTAAAACTTGACATCAATTCCTTACATTGATTCTCACTTACAGTTTACAAAAAAAAAAAAAACAGAAAAGAAAAATTTAGAAAGGACAAGCATAATACATAATCTCACTGAAGCATCAAATTAGTATAAATAATGATGAAGAGTAATTGCTGCTGTTACTGGAGAACATGTTGTAAATGAGGTTTCCAAGATATATGCTGATGATGAGAGGCTTTTGCAGTTTTGAAATTCAGAGAAGGAAAAGGGAAACTGGAATTCACGGCGCTAGATACAGGGTCAGATTTGTCCTCCCCCAGGAGTAGCTGCTTCATCAGATTTGGGGGGACTAGCGCCACCTGGTGACTGGCACTGTGCTAGCCATGGCAGGGGTTACAAAGATGGGCGGTATTAAGTTGGTGTAAAAGTAATTGTGATTGACTTTTGCAATTACTGCAATTAGTTTTCCGCAATTACTTTTGCACCAAACTAATAGAAAACTGAGCCCAAAGTCACAATCTTGTGTTTGCAGCCTGCCTCCACCAGTATTAAGATTATCTGACATTGTATGTATATCTATCTTCTAGCTCTCTATCTATAGATATACATATGTAAAACATGTATATATATATTATATATATGAAATATATAGCATATAATCACCTGACATTATGTATACATAAATGCATTATATATAATGTATATTTTACTTACTGATTTATATTCTATCTTCTTACACCAGAGAGTAAGTTCCAAGAGGGGCAGGAGTATTGATAAGCTAACATCCTCCTAGCTTCTAGAATAATAGAAAAGTATCTAGTACATAGTAGGCACTTGATAAATATTCATGGAATCAATTTCTTACCTGTTAAACGTTCCTTATGTAGTTTCCCCACCTTTAATTACCCCTTGATACTTTACCAACATCTGTTCCTTGCATTGTTACCAGAGTCACTGTTTAAGAAATAGATCAATTGCCTTTTATTTGTAATAAAAAGAGGAAAGAGATGTGGTAGGAAGTGAATGAGAAAGAAATTTTTCTGAAAATGGAAATCCAATGGTATCACCCCTCTGCTGAAAACAATGTAGTGTTTTCCCATTGCTCTTAGGATTAATTCCAACTTCTCTAACATAGCTTGCAATGTTCCCCAGCTAATATTTCTCCTTGCATCTCGTTTTTCTTTTTGGACGTTTCCTAAACATGCCATATAGTTTTTTTGTTTGTTTGTTTTTTGTTTTGTTTTGTTTTGGTTTGGTTTGGTTTGGTTTTGCCTTTTTGGCTTCATGTGGATAGTAGTCTTTCTGTAATACCCATTTTCAATCTTCAGGTCACTGATGGAATACTGATAGAGTACTTTAAGTTCCAAGTTAAAAGCTTCCAAGTCTGTGGAAATTTGCCAAATTCCCTTCAGGGCTATTTAATCCCTTCCTTCTCCTCCCCAGTGCTTCATGGCTATATTTTTGTTGGAGAACTTAAATTATAATATAATCTGGCACAAGACTCTGAAGTCATCACATCATCACCTAGTCATCAATACATCATCATCCAAGAAGGAGCACCAGTTCCTAGCAAAACAGAAGGTGCTCTGTAAAGGTTTCTTGAATAAATGGCTAAATTTATAAGAACTCAGATGTATGAGAACAAAACTATATACTAATATCCCAAATAGACTGATAGTTATAAAAGTGTAAACCTGAATATGACTGATTTCAGTGATTTTTGCAAATTACTGCCCTCAATAATGAAATCTGCTGTTATGTTTTATTTTTGTTATGAAGAAAAACAACTCAAAATATCCAGAGGTCCTTGGTAAGGCAGAATGCAGCCAGATGGCGCAGGTAAAATAAAGACAAGCAGAAGAGAGAGTCTGTTCGGGCTTGCGTTTAGTGCCTCTGAAATAAATTTGTCAATGTTCTAACTGACAATAAGGGTCATAAGCTTTCCCCAACTTAATTTTACTTCCTGCTGTTTACACCAGAGTGGAGTTATGGTGTAAATTTCTGTTTTAATTATCATCTTGGTCATAAGAAATCATTCAGCCCAGAACTCCTAAGCATAAGTGGTATTTTAAAGAGTCTGGATCTGGTGTCAAGAGATATGGGTTTAAATCCCATCTCTGCCACCTAGTGTGAACTTGAATAATTCATTTCTATAAGCCTCAGTTTTCATATCTGTAATAATTTCAGAGTTTCAGCTAGAATTCAGATGTTTGTATGTAAGTGACAATGTGGGGTCTGGGGTCTGAGTCTACTTGGGGTTGAGTTCATTAAGCTGATTAGCAGAGAAGCTTCTAAACCCACTCCATATCTACCTCTTTGGGCATAGAGAAAGGGCAGAAGAAGCAATATTACAAAACCTGTATCCCAAGTCAGTGATCCACCATTGGTGTCTTCTGAGGGCTTGTTGGAAATGCAAATTCCCAGACCCCATCCAAGACCAACCCCATTATGATTTCTAAGGGATGAAGATCTGCACCTATGTCTTTAGGAAGCCCTCCATATGATTCTGTTGTACACTGAACTAGGAGAAACACAGTCCTGGAAGAAAGGTGGAAGCTAGTTTTTGCTGTCTGAGTTTGGCTTCCTTGCCTACTCTCTTGGCCTCACGCTGAAGCCTAGTAGAGAGGGTGCAGGCAGAAACTGGAGGAGTGTTCACTCCAGCATTTCCCAACTACTGCTCCCTCTTTTTATACCAAAAAAATGTAATCCCCACATTTAGTGTTTTATAAATATGCACTAAGTTGCACCATAAAGCAAATCAATGCGACAGTCGACAGCACTGCTTTGCTTTCTTCCTTCTCATGACCTCCTGGAGATTCTTACATGCCCCATCCTAGGGAACCTAAACTTTCTCCCCATCCTCAACCACAGAAACTCATTTATGTATCCTGAATACCTGCTCTATGCCGACACATTCTTTCTCATTTCATATTTACCACCACCTGTCACAATACTACCACCGGCTGGCCCAGTTCCATCCCAAAGGCCTAAAAAAATTACCAGACACTTGTAGTCTTTCTTCTCTAGAAACAATGCAGTTTCATCCTGGGGAAATTTTAGGAGCATCTTCTTTACCTGGAAGGGTGGTTTGGCAATAACTATCTACTTTCTAAGGGTCAGAGCACACAGAGGATAATAATACTATTTTCTGCACATTTGTTTAGATTGGCCATGTAGTTAGTTATCACAAATAGCTTCAAATACACTCTAGTTATTAGTTTCATATGCCATATATAATAGCTCATTTGTGGTAGAGTCTGTCTCACCTAACTGCATTTCTTTTCTGGGTGGAAGGTGCTGATGATAGTAAGGTATAAAACAAAAGGTATGGCCGAAACTTGATACTCATACAACCTAAATAAGAAGCAACTCATAGAGTACAAAATCATATAATTATACCAATATCAATTCTGAATTAATGCCAGGCTTGGCATTATAGAAAGGGACTGTGTGAAAAGAAAGGAAGCTGATGTTTTAAGTGATCAATTTATACTTTTTTTGGTTCTGTGTACTAAATATTAAACTGTAATCTTGTTTCTAAGTAATAAGTGCACACCACCAAATAGAGATAATTTTGCCTAAATAATTCATTGTGGACGAATTGGTCACTGAGGGGAGCAACAAAAATACCTGGGACTGTGAGGTGGAAAATATAATCACCAATACCACTTTACAAAAGAGGACATCAGGGAACAAAGAAAATGGACTTGCCCAATACCACCAAATTCCTAAGAGAAGTATGTTAATAGCTTCAAACCTCCCAAAAAAAATGGGATTTGGAATTAGTTTTCCATACTATGATCAATACAGAAATCTGAGATAAGCTTAGGAAACCTGTCTCCCAAACATTCTCCCAGTTCCCACCTTGTTGTTCACACCATATATCTGAGTTTTTTCCTGGGTGTCCTACTTTTGCTCCTGTTCCCATCTCTAGCATCAGAGCCCTTCACTGAGGCTTGACCTACTCCACTGGGGCTCACATTTTCCAGTCCTCAACTTCCAACTGGAAGGAGCAGCAGTAAAACAGATGCTGCCACAATAAGCAATGCCACTTTAAAAAAGATGAAGAGGAAAATAAAAAGAAACACCTACATCCCCAAATAAGACCCGCCCTTGGATGTCAAAGCTTGTTCAGCTCAAACACAAGGCGCCAAGTCACATAGGATTGGGACTGGTTTCCTTTAGACTCCATGTACCAAGTCGTGCACCAAACGCTTCCCCTTGACTGAGCGCACCATAGGTTTCCTTCTGAAGCCCAGCAAAAGTTCAACTCAAAGAGCATAATTCCCAGTGACCAGTGCTGTCGTTCAAAGAAAGAGATTCCATTTCCTTCTTCTGAAACTTACTTTCTTTTAAAACACAGGAATACACCAGAATCTTAAAGTTTTTCGATGATTTCTGAGATGCCTATTACAGTATTTTCTAATAAAACGTGTAGAAATAAATTTAAAAGAAGTGACCAAAAATTAACTTGCAATATTGCCCTTACCTTTTAGTGAAAGAAAAGATCAAGTGTTACAACCACATCTCCTCACTCCTTTAGCAAAACAGCTTCTGCCAAGAAAATGATTAATTGGCTGTTACTTATTTGACTCTAATGACTGAGTTTCAGGGCAATCATAAGCATTTTGAATCATCGGCTTATTTCTTAGTACAACCAGTTTCAAACTCAATATTGGGCTTTCTGAAACGCTGGGCAGAATGGCGCAGGTTGAAGGAGACCAAAAAATTCACCCAAAAATATACTTTCATTGACATTTTGAGATGGCTGTTCAGAGGGCCTGCAGGCAGAAATAGTTCTACAAAGCTGTCTTTTGTAGGGGAGATGTGAATTTGTAGAGAAAATCTGTATTGATACAGCCGGCCTCTCTCTGAGGCCCTCCCTTGTCCAGATCTAAGAAAGATTAACTGAGAGTCTCACACCTTTAGAGGTCTGAAAAAGAACAACAACAACAATAACAACAGCAACAAACATTTACCATCTATTCTCTTGAGGGCTGCTACCTATGAGATTTCATCTATCAAACAAGACCCCTTTGTTAGGCCTCCTCTTCTTTCCCTTCCATAGCCTGTCTTGACACTATAACCTGATTTCCTGCCGTAATCTGTTTCTGACCGTACTTCAAGCCCCTATTCTTTCAGTAACCTCAAATTGTACAAGCTTCTGTATCCCATCACGGGGTGGGGTTATCACTCTGTGGTTCTCCCCTAGGCATGCTAATACATTTTAATGCCATTTCTCCTATTAATCTGCCTTTTGTCAGTTTATTTTTAAGCAGACCTTCAGAGGCGAGGAGGAAATTTTCCCTTGGTCCCTACAAGGCACTGTCTCAGTAGCTGAGAGCTCTGGGTGCTTGTGCTTGCTCTGTTCCACACTCTGTATCGCTTCTTCACTTTGGAACTAAAAATGAAGATGCAGTTGAAAACATAAACAGATTTAAACTCCACTGATGGTGGACTGGGTGCTGTGGCTCACACTTGTAATCCCAGCGCTTTGGGAGGCTGATGCGGGCAGATAGCTTGAGGTGAGGAGTTCAAGACCAGCCTGGCCAACATGGTGAAACGCTGTCTCTACTAAAAATTCAAAAATTAGCCAGGCGTGGTGGTGGGTGCCTCTAATCCCAGCTACTCGGGAGACTGAGGAAGGAGAATCGCCTGAACCCTAGAGGTGGAGGGTGCACTGAGCTGAGATCACACCACTGCACTCCCTCCTGGGTGATGGAGCAAGACTCCATCTAAAAAATAAAATAAATAAATAAATAAACAAACAAACTACATTGATGGTGGTAGGGGTGGCATTGGGCAATATATAAAAATAAATGCTCAGTAAATAGTTGTGAAATGAAAGAAGGGAAGGGAAGGGAGGAAGGAAGGAAAGAAAGAAGGGAGGAAGGAAACAAAGGAAACGAGGGAGGGAGGGAAGGATGGAAGGAAGAAATGAAGGAAGGAAGGAAGTGGGAGGAGAGGGGAAGGAAAGGAGGCAGGGAGGAAGGAAGGAAGGGAGAGGGAAGGAAAAAGCAGGGAGCTAGATTAGTAGAATAGCTGAAACCCCTTGAAGTTCTCCCAGGTAGTGAAAACAGCATAGACCATATATCATCTTTAACACCTCATTCCACAGCAGTAGTTCTCAACCAGCTGCACATTAGAATCACTTGAGTAACCTACACAATCTTGATGCCATGACTGTACCTTAAACCAATTAAATCAGAATCTCCAGGGATAGACCCCAGGCCAGAGTATTTTTTAAAAACTACCCAAGGGTTCCAATGTGCAGCCAGGGTTGAGAATCAGGGCTCTCTAGACAGCATGCCTCTGGAATCAATCTCTGACTAATAACTGGTTACCATGGAAATTTATCCACCAGCTGGGTGAGCATTGTCCAACCTCCAGGTTACTTTAAAAACTAAAAATAACTGATACTTTCAATCACTGGAATAATAAAGCCTTTTATGATCCACAGAAAAGTTTAAAGTATTGCAATACGACCCGTTCTTTATACACATCCTTTTTCTTCTCAGTGGATCCCTCAGTTGGGTCCTAGTTCTAGCTATAAACTAAACGGCATGAGAAAAAACACTAGACATTTGTTTCTCATTTGCTGAATAGGATCACCTGTAAGGGTGCATCCAGCTGTTACATATTTATGTCAGGCATGGTACAGTGGAGGATTTGTGGACCACAGACTTATCAGGTCTCTGTTTCAGTCTTGTCTCGTCACTTATTAGTTTGTGACATTGGGCAAATCACTTAACCTGTAATGGGTTCACTTTCTTTATCTATACAACAGGGATATTAATACAATGGAAATCTTATTTTTCTTTTCCTTTTTTGCAGAAAGAATGAGACATGTGTTACTTTCTAAACATCAACTATCATGTCGTATCATATCTATAATAATATATATTTCTTCCCTCTGTTGTCATCAACATAGATGATAGAAAAATCCATGTGTTACATTATTCTAGGGGTTGAAAGCAATTTTCATCTTGTGCCTTGCTAAATGCTAAGTGCCTTTATAGTAAGTTCGAGTCCCTCAGAGATCCTCCTTATGAACAAATGATACAGTCTACCCACTGGGGTTTGGCAACTGAAATGGTTGGAATCCCCTTATTCTGGTAGGGAGCATAACCATATCATGAAATCACTCACTTGCTAAACACCTCCTACATATGATCCTGCAATTGACAAGTGCACCTCAGTGTTGTTACAGATGCTCTATTACCTAAAAAGAAAACTTAAAGAGAGGAAAGAAAAGAGCAAAACAATTCATTTTCTATCTAATTAAAGTCATTATAAACAGCCTTCTGGTGCTTAACCTTTTTCCTCCAAAATCCCAACGTTTCAGTTGGTTGCTCAGATGTGGAGTTTCATTGAGGTTTTTCTTAATTGCCTTTCCATCACTAATGGGATTCACTTCATTATTACCTCTGCCAAAAGCTGCCTCCAACTTTCAGCCCCCATGCTGGGCTATTTACATGCGTATTTATAATGCACATTTTCACTGAATGCTGAAGTCATGCCACATCAGAGTTTACCAAGCTAAATTGGAGTGTGCCCCTTCTAGGTCGGAACAAGCTACTTAAATAGTACTTTCTTACATATCTGTCAACTCTCTCCAAACCCCTCCCACTCTGTTCATTCACGACCCTTATTTCCCCTTCTCACTTTCTTCCTGGATTTCCCCTTTCTTACTTGCCTTTCTTCCTTCCTTCCTTCCTTCCTTCCTTTCTTCCTTCCTGGATTCCTTTCTCCCCACTGTGTCCCCACTTGGTATCCATTTACTTCCTACACTCATCCTCACATCATCACAGAGCCATCCTACTCTTTTAACCACATTGATAACCTCCCCACCCCTGTCTTCAGTGAGCAGCTATTTTCTATTTTATTTTATTTAACCCTAAGAAAATTCTGTGAATGAGGTCTAATGAATCCCAATTTAAAGGTGAGGGAACTGAAGGTTATGAAAGAAAACAGGGTGATGAAGATCATGCAGTTTACAATGACCAAGGTAGAACGGGACCCAGTTCATAACCTTTGGGAAAAGAACAAGACTACAGAAATCACGTGTCATATCACAGAAGGAGAACCATCCAGAGAGAAGCAGTGCTCAGCTGGAGTCTCTGTGAAGCAGAGGAGGAAAAACAGCAGGAATCCAAATCTACAATTCCCCATACCTTGTTCTTTCGACCCCTCTCTAACCAAACCTCTTCAAACAGCACAGTAAGTTAGAATTATTGGAGTCTCCTCAAAGAGAATGAGTGAGTAGGTTCTCAGAAGAAGAGAGACAGTCCATAACACATGAATATGCATGGCCAGACAGAAGATCTGTTATGAGATGAACCTGCGGGATTGGGCAGTGCTCATCCCAGTGCAAGGCAGGAAGATGAGATTCCAACCAAAGGACATTGCCTGTAAGCACCCCACTTGCAACAAAAGTAATAACAGCAACAATAAGAACGCAAGAATTCTATATATTAAATGTTTGTTACCGTTACTCCTTTATTTTTAAAAAATCACATTGCTTTTTGTTTTGGAAAAAACAAAACAGATATCTTATGATCAATGTGCACACTCAATTTAGCTAAGTTTCTTTGTGTCTGAAAAATTGCTACTAAATTTGACAATGCTCCTTATAATTAGTGACATTGAAGAATCAAGAGATGCTAATATGCCCAAAACTGTGCTAAGGACTTCAGGTATGGCACTTCTTTGTATTCCTACAACTCTATGAGGTAGGTCATACTAATATTTTTAGTTTACCAGTTGGAAAACTGAGACTGAGTAAGGATCAAATATTGGCTAAATATAACAAGGCTAGAAGTGGCAGAGATGAGAGTCCAACCCTGGTTTATCTAGTTCTACTATCTATATTTTAACGACTTTTCTCCCTTAACTAAAGTGGGATAGAGAGCCTTAGGCAAGAACATAACTTAATATCACGGTTTTAATTGTCCTTGTTCTTTTCTCTTTTCAACAATTATCCTTTTATTAAATATTTTATAGGGTGTCTCATAAAAAGACATGAGTTTGTGGGATGATTTATGCTGACTTGAACTTCCAGTAGTTGTGTCTGTCATCGTGGATTAATACATTGGCATTCCAATCTTATACATCAATCTCCATGAGTTTTGTCCATGTAAATCTCTCTGAGAGAAGGAACCATCTTCCTAGACAATGAAGCCAGCTAGGTGCCTCTAGGAACTCCTTCTCGCCTCTCCTCTAGTTTTGGGCATCTGTTTTGAGTTCTGCAGTTCCAATCCACTGTGCCTGGGACTTCGCCTGACCAAGTGGGAAGCACATCCATGTGTAAGGGTGGACACAGGAACCACACTGATTTGTAAGCATGCTGAGAAATGTCAGCACAAATAGAATCTCCCAGCTTTTAGAAAAAGACTCATTTTCTGATAAAGAAAAAATCCAGAAGGAAACTCTCATTAGTGTGGACATCCATACGAGGCAGGGATCAAGAAGTCAGTGTTCAAACTAGAGCCTCAGGTGCTAGCCCCTTATAGTAGCAGTCTGGGTTTATGCTGCAGCAGAGAGGGCAAAGTCTTTGATGACCCTGTCAGGCTGCTAGGAACTCACCCTGCCGTTTGTCTTCCTGTGCATTCTCTTGTCTTCTGCCAAGGCTCTGCCTATGTGACCAAATCTAGCTGGTGGACACAAGCAGCCCCTAATAGCCAATGAGCCACATACAAAAAATACAACGTACACTGATGATGTGCCACAGGGGTCACTTCTCAGTAATATGACTGTGGCAATCATATGCTGTAGGAAGGAGTTACAGCTTATGGGGAAATGTACTGGATCAAGAGTTCTAAGAAGCAGTATGACTCAGCCAGGCTTATGAGTCAGGCTTATTGGGGTTCAACTCAGCTGTACCACTCATTCTTTGTGTGACCTTGGACATATTCTACATGTTTTTATTCTATCATCTGCAAAAGTGGACGAAATAAAGCCTAGTTGTTCAGGTTAATTTGACTGCTAGATGATTAAAATGCATAAGCATCTGGGTTAGGCATATGTAAGCAAAAAATGTTACTTTCGTTCTAAAATCTCTACTCAACACCATCTCATTTCTTACATGAGAAAACCAATGCTCAGAGAGGGGAACAACTTTCTCAAAGTCACACAGTCGATTCCTGCTAAAGACTGGTGCACCAGATAGTGCACTGGATTTGGAATCAAGATAAATAAGTTTGAATCCCAATTTTACTGTTTCATGTAACACTGAGAAAGTTAGTTAACTTCTCTAAGCCTCAGTTTCCTGGTGTATATAAAGGGGAGTAGTAATGCTGCTCTTCCTGATTCACTGGTATATTTTCATCTTATATGCCTTTTAGGAAGAAAAATGTACAAGCTAAGGAGTCTAATGGAAACCACTCACATAAGTCTGGAATACTAAAGGGCTATGCCGTCAGTGTAAAGGAAACAATGAGAGACATCCAGGAAATGTGCTTGTCTCAGTGTTGGTAGTGATGTATGAAGGTGGTCTCTCTTAAGAATTAACCGCAGTTACTCTGGAGGCAGATGTCAGGATTGCTTGAGCCCATAAGCTATGATTGTGCCACTGCATACCAGCCTGGGTGATAGAGCAAGATCCTGTCTTAAAACAAAACAAAACAAAACAAAACAAAACAAAACAAAACAAAAAACGTTGAACTGTAAGTTTTCAGGCTGGCTTTGCCTTCCGTATTTACCCTGTCAGTAGGTACCACCCTCCCGACTCCTGTCACAAAAAAAAAAAAAAAAATTTCTCTCAAGTAGATAATTTAAAGTGGGCTCAGGTTGATAGTGCCCCCATGTGACTGGAAAGAAACTTCTCTAGAAGAAATTTAATAGCAGCACACGGATTTAGGAATTTGTAAGATTCATTCCCAATTTAATGATGTTAAAAAGCATAAAAAGATGTGCAGCAGCCAGGCAAGGTGGCTTACACCTGTAATCTCAGCATTTTGGGAGGCCCAGTCGGGAGGATCACTTGAGCTCAAGAGTTCAAGACCAGCCTAGGCAACATAGTGCGACCCCATCTCTATAGAAAATTTAAAAATTAGCCAGATGTGGTGTTACACACCTGTAGTCTCAGCTACTTGGGAGGCTGAGGTAGGAGGATTGCTGAATCTGGGAAAGATGTACATCTTAGAGTTAAGGAAATATGGTAGATGTGGTTGTACCTCTTTCATATTATTTTAAGGAATCATGACAGCATATATGTAACACAGTGCCAGACAATAAATATCGGCTTTGGTAGCCAGCTCTGCCTCTTCTCACTTACGACCTTGAGTGGGTCACTTAAACAGGAGGATGAGATCTGTGGTTCCTACAGTCTTCTCTACTATTGCTTTAATGATTCATCTTAAAATAGTCCACATGCCTTTATTTATTCACAATTATTTATTTCTGTCAGGCTTCACGTTTAAATTAAGGCACATTTAATTGTACTTGAAGGGTCCCACAACAGTTTAATAGCTCACCTTTCAACGAGTTACATTACTTGATGAAGTCAAAGTTTCCATGAAATTCCTCTTTATCAGCGAACATTTTGTTCTAATCATCTGATATTGTTCATTATCTCCCTTAACATTGAAATGTATGACTATGCCAACATTCTCCTGCTTTGGAATGTAGTCCTAGACAAAGAAGGCAAAGGTATCCCAGAGGAAGCCATTTTTCCATGCCCAAATTCTAATCATGAAGATGGTAATCAGTTTGCCATCTTTTGTCTCATACCTCAGTAAGAGATTTCTTGAGGGTTTCATTTATTAATGATGACAAAAGAGGAATATCCACTTTTCCTCACTAATTATCCATGACTATTTAGGGAAAGACAAGAGGGTGTTTTTGATGAGGGGAGGAGAGCAGAGTGCTAAGGAAGAACGAGGACTCGGCCAGTCTGCAGAAGAACAAGATGCCCTCCCATTCTTTCAGCACACCAGTGCTCCCTTAGGAGCCTATCTGCTTTCCTATTCCTTTTGCCAGGGTGGGTTGGCAGGACTAAGAGCAACACGTGAAAGTATGATTAGAGTTCACATGGAAGTCACATTCAGAGAAACTAATCTCAAAAACATTCAACCAACCACACATGACCAAATATGGAAGGTTTTTCTGAAAGGAAGGGCCCTGGACAGGAAGCAGATGAATAAAGTATAACGGTGTAGAAATTCACATTTAGCCATTTACTCATCCAGAGTATGAGTCCACTGTTTGGAATTCTCCTATTACAGACCTTGACGATGGTTTCATCATTCAGCTTCCTTCTACTAGACTGTAAATACTCTTGGTTGGTTACACCATGTGATATAAACAGAAGGGACTCAATTCACCTTCATCTGAACCCCAGCTGTCCTACTGACCATCCCTGGGGTCATAAAAAAATTGCTTAGCTTTTCTGAGTAGAGAATCATCAGCAGGGAAAACAATTACCTAAAACAATGCAATATACAACAATGGAACATACAAGGTACATGGACAAATTATATTTCCAAATCTT
>NW_012101479.1:181686-184025 GCF_000951045.1 Mandrillus leucophaeus
CTATCTGCTTTCCTATTCCTTTTGCCAGGGTGGGTTGGCAGGACTAAGAGCAACACGTGAAAGTATGATTAGAGTTCACATGGAAGTCACATTCAGAGAAACTAATCTCAAAAACATTCAACCAACCACACATGACCAAATATGGAAGGTTTTTCTGAAAGGAAGGGCCCTGGACAGGAAGCAGATGAATAAAGTATAACGGTGTAGAAATTCACATTTAGCCATTTACTCATCCAGAGTATGAGTCCACTGTTTGGAATTCTCCTATTACAGACCTTGACGATGGTTTCATCATTCAGCTTCCTTCTACTAGACTGTAAATACTCTTGGTTGGTTACACCATGTGATATAAACAGAAGGGACTCAATTCACCTTCATCTGAACCCCAGCTGTCCTACTGACCATCCCTGGGGTCATAAAAAAATTGCTTAGCTTTTCTGAGTAGAGAATCATCAGCAGGGAAAACAATTACCTAAAACAATGCAATATACAACAATGGAACATACAAGGTACATGGACAAATTATATTTCCAAATCTTCTATCACGTTGAGGCCAGAAAAATATAAAATGTTATTTTTTTAAATTTCTCTCAGGAAGGAACAGCGGCCATTAAGAAAGATGTAGTAGAACAGAAAAAGGTAGACAGAGGTGCACTGTGACTGTGTTACCTGGGTTTGGCTGCTTATTCTTTCTGAAACATGTAAACACAGGTAATTAAAATACCAGCACACTCACTGAATTTGGGACATGCTGCTATAAACATTTCTGGGTAGCTTATTCAATATCCATCTTCTTCTTCTTCCTTGCTAACAAACCCCTAATTAAGTTCAGGGTGGCCATATGCCCAGCTTGAACAACAAAATTCCCTAGCCACCTTTTTAGTTTGTGACACAATTCTTAACTAAATTCTAAATGAAAGTCACTCCTTGGAGCTTTGGAGGAAACTTTTCAAATGCAGCCCAACTCAGCTGGCATCCACCCTTTGTTCTTTGATCTTCTCTTCCTTGTTGTCTGGAATGTGGAGGCAATGATGGAGACTGAGAGCCATACTGCAGTTCCAGTGAATCCCAGAGCCAGCGTATCAGCCCTGGAATGCTCCCAGTTGCAGGATAAAATTGAAACTGCAACCTGGTTAAGTAGCAGTTACAGTGGTTAAAACATTGTAGTTGAACTTCCGTTGCAAAAAACTAAATGCACATCGTAAGTGACATAAGATCTTTATGAAATAATAACGTTCTTCTACAGAATCTGACATTCAGCATCAGACCTTAATAAATGTTACTTCCTTCTGTTTTTCTTGCCAGTACAGAGAACACACACAAGGATTCAAGACAGAAGTTCTACTCAGGAGTAAGCTTGCTCTGCAACTATCTTAATTATGAATAGAGCAATAGCCAATCAGGGTGCAAAGCAGGAGATAAGAAGTGGAGGCCTCAACATCAGGGGCGTGGCAATGGTATGTATCATGTCCTCCATTTTACAAATGAGGAAACTGAAATTCAGCAAGGATAAGTAACTTACTAAGATGAGATGGCCTGAAAATAGCAATCATCTAAGATTTAAGATTTAACCCTAGGACATACTGATTCTGATGACCTGTGCCCTTTTCACTGAGTCCCTCAGGAAGGGTACAGGCCCAGAAAAGACATATATTTTGTTTCTCATCATACGCTTTGGGTTTCTTTAGAATATTCATCTTTTAGTGAAATATGAAAAAAGAGACAGAGAATCTTTGTCTTCTTCATTATGTCTCTTCTGAAAATTTTCAGGCACACAGGAAAAACATGCTCACAGTTGTCAAAGAGAAAATAAGATGCAGACAGTTTTTGCTAGGCCATGGGCCACCATGGCTGTTTGGGTGCCCAAGAACCTGCAGGGGATGGTGCCAACAGCACACATCTCAGGAAAGTATTCTGGCCTGGGCTCTCAAGGTGGACCACTCAGGCTCAAAAACAGCTCTCCCTTTTTTTCTTTTTTTTTTTTAACAGCTGTTTGATTAACCTTGGGTACATGTTACTATGCCTCTCAGTGCCTCATTTTTCTTGAATGTAAAATAGAAATAATAATACCTAATTCATAAAGATGGCGTAAATAGTAAACAGATTAATGTGATGAACATGTTCAGTCTAGGCCAGGCATGGTAGCTCCCGCCTGTAATCCTGTGGGAGGCTGAGGCATGAAGATCGCTTGAGCCCAGAAGTTCAAGACTAGCCTGGGCAATGCAGTGAAACCCTGTCTCTACAAGAAGTAAAATAAAATAAAATTAGCCAGGTATGGTGTCACACGTCCATGGTCCTAGCTACTTGGGAGGCTGAGGTAAGAGGACTGCTTGATCCCT
>NW_012101479.1:185125-193060 GCF_000951045.1 Mandrillus leucophaeus
ACTAAACCTAAATAGATATATAGATTTGTAGTACACACTCAGCCCTCACCCCACTTTCTCTCTTGTGCCTTTGTTGACTGCTTAGGGAATTAGCCCCAATCCCTCAATCAGTTTAAACTACCAGGTCAGATGGAGCAAAATGCTGGAAGAGCAGTAACTGCTTCTCTTGGGCTGACTCTCCCTTCCTCTTCATTGTTTGTGTATCTGCAGAACACATTTATGGGTGCATTTTTCTCTCTGTAAGGGAAAGAGTTGAACTGCTCTAGTGATGGTGTCAGCAGCAGGGCAACACAACCCTGAAACAAAGATTAACTGATGTGTATACTGCGAGTGCAGGCAGGAGTGTTCATCCTTGTACACCCAGTATGTCACGTACAAACTAAGTGTGGTACCTTGGAAGTCACTGCCTACATAGATCAAGTAAATGAGATAGAAGTATTTCTCATTAATTCTTTAATACATATATTTATTATTACTTTTAAATAACCACTTTCTCAAGCACTCACAATGTACCAAGCATTTATGTGTGCTCTGTTTAATCCTTCAACAACTCTGTAAGGCAGTACAGACATGAGAAGATGGAGGCTCAGGGACAAGTTTGTGGAAGGAGAATGCGGTTTTCAGTTGGAACTCTGTTAATAACTACGTGACTCGCCCTAGAATATATCTTTTAGTCATCCTTATGTTTCAGGGTAATTTTCAGGATTAGATAAAATAATAAATGTGAAATTACTTTGTAAAATGTTAGCCAGATAGAATTATGTCTCCCCCTACACACACAATACAAACACACACAGAGAAACACATTTAGTAACACTTGGGGCAATTTGTTCAATCTTTCTAACAGTAGCTAACCAAGAAATACTTTGCAAGAGGGGAGCATGGCTTTAGCCTTTGTCAGAGTTCTACCATTCCTTCTTCAAGCCACACCAAAGAAACATGCCAAGAACTCTGCCTTCTGTACGCACTTCCCTACGTGTCCCATCCAATTAGAAATCCCATACTCTATCCTTGCTCTAAGCCCCAGATTCTTATCTATATTCTAAATTTTTGATTGTTTACCTATCTATTGCAAATAGACACAACTAAAGTACTTGTGCCTAGACTACAAATTAAATTCCAAGTATTCGTGAGAGTGAACTAGGATATTTTATCTAAAAAAGGGAAATAAAGTGATAATTAGTAGATCGGCATTTTGTGGGATTTTCTTCTTAGTCTTTTCAACTTCATACAGTCATTTCATAGTGATTTTCTTTTGTATAAAATTGGTAAATAAATGGCTTGTTTTATCTCTTGCTAATCTCTCATTTATTTCATATATGATGAGGTTTTTTGTGTCACAGTAAGGCAAACATGGTAAATTCTATGCAATTTGTTGTTTGAAGAAAAACCTCAATTCTTCATTTTAAAAGTTTTGCATATAAAGCAAACTGAAATGCTCTTTGATACAGACCCATGGCAGTAAGTACTATATCCATGTGTACTTCAAAAGAAAAAAAAAATGCCAAGTTTTAATTTATTTATATTAAATGTAAAAATATTAGTTTTAAAAATATACTAGTTTTCTAAAAAGGTCATCTGAAGTTCCCAGCACCCATTTAACAATCAAAGTAGTGTTTTGCCAATGGAAAACAAACCCAAATATCAAAGGTTTGATAATGTTGAAAACTAAAATCCCAAGAGGTCTGAGAGATTTTTGAGTTAGATGCACATATTTTCCTATCTTTTCAAGGCCTGCGATATGCACCCAAAATTAGAAAATCTATCTTATTCCAGAAGCTTCCTAATGTTCCTAATGCACTGATTAACAGAAATTAAGAGTCAAGCTACTCACGAGACAAGCATTGAAAAGAAGAACAGTTGCTCCTTTACAGGTATTTACAAAATCAGGGAGGGTTTATGAAAGCACAGAATCCAGTGCTTTCCATCACCTCTGCATATAGATTGTTGCCTTGGAACTAATATGCCCTCCCACACCCACCCACCGCCAGTCCTCATCATTTTGGATTCTGTATCAGGAAATGATGGACTCTCACGGTTGAAAAGGACCTTAAAAGTTATCTGCTGTAGTTTATTTTTCAGAATTTTAATTCCTTTGATAGCCTATGGGTCACATGTTATCTGGCTAGTAATTAAAGACCTTCCACAATGAGGAATCTATTACCTTCAGGGCAGCTTAGTTCTTTAAATTGTTATCACTCAGAGAATTCTTCATCATATTGAATTAGCATTTGTTGTTTTCCAGATTCCTTTCTTGATCCCCTCCTTTCTTCTTTCTTCCCTACTCATTATATCCCTCCCTGTTCTTTCTTTCCATCTGTCTTTACAAAAATAACTACTAAGACCCACCATGTGCCAAGTACTCTGTGCTACAATCTGGAAAGACAAGAGTTAGGGTTAGCATTCAGGTTAGTTTTTCTGCAGTCAAGTCATCTCTTCTGTGGAAACAGTTTAGGAACCAGGAAGCACAACACTGTAGTCTGAATGTGTTTACACTAAGAAGAACTAAGGTACTATGGAAATAGGAAAGTAGGGCATCCAATCCATTCTTTCATGAGGCGGTGTCTCCAAAACAAGATATTCATTAATAAATAGGAGGTAAGCAAGGACTGACATGGGAAACTGCAGTGAGTATTTCTTATTTGGGAGGTTGCCAGAATTCATTCCTTCTTCTAAAAGGTTGCATTTTCTGCCAGCGTGGTGGCTCATGCCTGTAATCCCAGCACTTTGGGAAGCCTAGGCGGGCAGATCATGAGGTCAGGAGATGGAAACTATCCTGGCCAACATGGTGAGACTCCGTCTCTACTAAAAATACAAAAATTAGCTCGGTGTGTGGCACATGCCTGTAGTCCTAGCTACTCGGGAGGCTGAGGCAGGAGAATCACTTGAACTTAGGAGGTAGAGGTTGCAGTGAGTTGAGATTGTGTCACTGCACTCCAGCCTGATGACAGAGCAAGACTCCATCTCAAAAACAAAAATAAACAAAAAAAAAAGTTGTATTTTCCTCTAGTTAATGACCTCTATACCTCTGTAATTGGTCTTGATGGAATAATAAGTCAAGATGTCCTGACCTCATCAAGAGGTGGCGAACAACATGATAGGCCTACAACAATCCTTCTCTAGGGATTTTGAATCTTAAGTTGATGCTTTAGTCCATCTGAGCTGCCATAACAAAATATCTTAGGCTGAGTAATTTCTAAGCAACAGAAATTTATTGCTTATAGTTCTGGAGGTTGTGAAGTGCAAGATCAAGGCATCAGCAAATTTGATGTCTGGTGGGGGCCCATTTCTCATAGATGGCAAATTTTATGTGTCCTCACACAGTAGAAGGGAAAGGGCTCCCTCAATCCCTTTCATAAGGGCACTAATCTCTCATATCTTAATGATCTTCTAAATGCCCCACTTCTTTCTTTCTTTCTTTTTTCTTTTTTTCTTTTTTTTTTTTGAGATGGAGTTTTGCTCTTGTTGCCCAAACTGGAGTGCCATGGCACGATCTCGACTCACTGCAACCTCTGCCTCCTGGGTTCAAGCAATCCTCCTGCCTCAGTCTCCCGAGTAGTTGGGTTTACAATCATAAACCACCATGCCCATAAATGCCCCACTTCTTGATACTATTGCACTGGAGATAGGTTTCAACATGTGCATTTTTGGTGACCACATTCAGACCACAGCAGCTGAAGAACAAAGTGATTTGAAGCTCACTTGGGAGTAGATTTGTTATATAACTCCTGGACGGGATGATCAAGGTGCTCCTGCTGCCCAAACTCATAGTGCTACTATGGTTTTTCTCTGTGTGTTCTATGAGTTATCTGATAATTTTTAAATAAAGTTCAATTTTCCTGTTCTAGCAATATTTTAAACAATTAATCAACCAACTCTCACTTAAGCAGGAAGATTGTCCTAAACAGAAGATAGAGTACATGCAAAAACCTGGAAGCATGACAAAAACCAGACAGTGTATCTCCAAGATGAGGTTTGAGAAAAGAGGTGAGGATGCAGGAATAGAACTCACTGGGAAGTGAAGACAGAGAGAAAAGAAACTCTGATTGAATATCTTGTGTAAGCTTCTCAAGAGCTGACAAGGCAAGACATCACAGAATTTTATTCCTGACTCTGATCTCTATCTTTGTAGAAGAGGATATTAATTTCCAAAGATCTTAAACTGCTCATTCAAGCATGTGGCTGTTGATGCTGGAGCTGAGCCCAAAGTGTGAGTGACAGAAGATTAGACCCAAGTAACCATGATGGCTCTCCTCCCCTTTTGATGGAAATAAAAATGAGGGCAAAAAATTTCAGTCTTCTGAAATAGACATTATAAAAACAGAAACAAAAACAAAATGAAATAGTGTCCAAGCACAATTAAGGCTCAGTAATAATAGTTCAATGTGAGAAAAATTATTGATATTATTACATGAAAATACACAAATACCTCAATAGATTTGAAAGGGAATAAAAATAAATTTGATAAAATTTAACATCTCTATCTGATTCAATGTGAAGCATCTCTGGGAAAACTGAATGGGGGACATTGTCTATTTGCTAACGGCTGTCTACTAATGACAAACAAAAATCATGACACTCAAATCAAAAAATGTAGGACATTTCTTTTAAGGTTATAAACAGGAGATCTCAGCTGTCATTAACACCATTTGGTGTACAACGAACAGTGCACAATGCAGTAAGAAAAGCAAATGAAGCAAAAAAATTAAAAATTAGAAAGGAGAAGTCAACACTATAATTACATACAGATCAACAGTATGATGTGCATAGAGTATCAAAGAGAATCAGCAGAAAAACTGTTGAAACTAATTAGAAAATGTAAATAAAATTTCTAGCTACACACTCAGGGTATGCAATCAAGAAGGTCCCCCTACACCAATAACCAACCATAAAATGAAAAGGAAAATTAGACTATTTACAACAGTACCAAAACTATCTAAATTATCTAATGATTATACTATTAAAGAAGAGACATTTTAAGAAGACAAAAAAAAGTAAAGCTCTATTAAATGACTTAAATGCTAAATAAACTTTCTTACTAAATTCATGGGTATAATTAACTTTGTAAGGAGGATAACATCCCAATTTAATTAATTCAATGTAATTTTATTCAAAATTCCAGTGAAATTTTGGGGGGAACTTGGAAAAATGTCTTAAAAGTATAGCAAAAACAGAGATTGTATTTAAAAAGAACAAAGTTGAGGACTCGGCCGTCAGATCTTGGCCATCAAGAAGTGAAGGGCCATGATCTCTGAGAGTTTGGAAACACAGTGAACCCTGTGGCTGCCTCTCTACTTTGCCTGGAGAGCTTCCAGATCATAGCTCTAAGAAGGGGAACCTAGGTGGACCATGGTAGGCTTCCCAGTTTGAGAAGCCAGAGCTGGGAATTTGGACTGCCAAAGTAGCTAGAGTTTGTAGTTCACACTGCTGAGAGGAGACAGCTGCTTAAAGAGAGCATTAGAGATCTATAAAGGGTTCTGCACAATCTTCCACTGAGGGCTGATAAACATATGCCTGCAAGGAAGCTATCAAAGGCTTCGGAAAGAAACACCTGAAAGGACTAGACCATTCTAGGGCTTAATGGTGATGATGATGGATGAACCATGAATTAACCACCATCTTGGGGCTCACACAGGACCAAGAACAGGCATCACATACCAACAAGTCAATAACTGATTGCTTAGAAATATGTGTTAGGACAAATGAAGTTGGAACCTTTTGTAAAACCATATGTGGTCCTAACTTTCAAATGGATTCAAAGGTAATATAAAGTTTATGAATGAAAATGCCTGATTGTCTTTCTGGAATTGGGGTTTAGAAGGAGTTCTTAAGGCCGGGCGCGGTGACTCAAGCCTGTAATCCCAGTACTTTGGGAGGCTGAGATGGGCGGATCACGAGGTCAGGAGATCGAAACCCTCCTGGCTAATATGGTGAAACCCCGTCTCTACTAAAAATACAAAAAAAAAATAGCCAGGCGAGGTGGCAGGCGCCTGTAGTCCCAGCTACTTGGGAGGCTGAGGCAGGAGAATGGCGTGAACCCGGGAGGCGGAGCTTGCAGTGAGCCGAGATGGCACTGCTGCACTCCAGCTTGGGCCACAGAGCGAGACTCCGTCTAAAAAAAAAAAAAAAAAAAAAAAAAAAGAGGAGTTCTTAAAACACAATTTAAAAAGAAAACACAAAGTATAAAGAAAATTGTTATGAATTTGATTATAAGTTAAGGTTTCTATTTGACAAAGAATATCATAGACAGTTAAAAGGCTGAAGAAAATATTTTAGTGACTTAATAGAAATAACACTCAAAATATAAAATTGTCTCCTATGAATCAGGACAAATAACGGCCAAAAAGTATAAGTTGAGATTTCAATACCATTATTATTTTTTTTTTTTGGTGGAGTCTCATGGTGCCCCCAGTCTGGAGTGCGGTGGCGTAATCTTAGCTCACTGCAGCCTTCGCCTCTCAGATTCAAGCGATTCTCCTGCCTCAGCCAACCAAGTGGCTGGGACCACAGGCATGTGCCACCATGCCCGGCTAATTTGTGCATTTTTAGTAGAGATGGGGTTTCACCATGTTGGCCAGGATGGTCTCAACCTCCTGGCCTGAGGTGATCCGTCTGCCTTGTCCTCCCAAAGTGTGGGATTACAGCCGTGAGTCACCGTGCCTGGCCACATAATATTGAGATTTCAGTAACAGTAAAACAAATGCATAGCTTTTACAATGTAACCACAATAACACACATTTTAAAGGAATATGTATTTTAAAATATCATAAATTTGTAAAAGATAATTATAGTGGAAATTCTTCCCCTTCTTCCTGTCCCACAGCTACCCAGACCTCATGCCTCCACCTCCTTAGACAGCAGCAGTTAATTTCTGCTACATCCTTCCAGAAATATTTTATGCATTATACAAGCAAATACAAATATTGTTTCCCCTAATAATGATTTGACATGCCTCTTGGAGATCTTCCTATTTCAGTACTTGTAAAACTTCCTCATCTTATGTTTAAAAATTTGTTTTAGTTATTACTTGTTGAGATGGCCAAGGAATAATTAAATATTTCCCGAATAGGATGTATTTTTCTCAATAAAGAAATGGCTAATTAAAGTATGGTGTAGTCACATAATAAAAAAGCCACAAATGTGTCAAAAAGGGTTACACATCTTTCCTCATAGAAGCTTACCCTTCAGCAAGTAGCTTCATGTTTTACATATGAGTGGTGGTTTCTTTCATTGATACGATTTAATGCCTCCCTGTTACCTAAAATTCTGCACTGAAATATAACCTTCAAGAGGGCAGAGATATTTCTATTCTTTGTTTCTGATATTTGTCCAGTACATCTGGAGGATTAATTGCTACAATTACAATGCCTGGGTCAAAGGGTACACAACATTAAAATATTGAAAGGCTTTTTTCCTCAATTCTTTCCCAAATTGTGCTAATGTAACTACCACAAACAATGCATGAGACAGTTCTTTCCCCATAGTTTCACCAATACAGTATTTTAAAACTTCACTAATTTTTGTGGATCTGATAGAAATGTGTGTGTGTGTGCGTGTGTGTGTATAAAACATCTAACAAGTTACCACTTTTTAATCACTGGATGTGTAAGAATTTGTTAAAAATATATATGTGAATGTGAGAAAAAAGCCTCTTATATTCTGCCAGAAAAATGTGTAATCTTCTAGAAAAAGTTACAAGCATTTTGGAGAGCAAAGCTGCATAACTTTTTGAAATCAAGTGTGTATATACCCTAAGACAAGTATTTGCCATGGCAGTAATCAGTTTCCAAATAGCATGTGATTTAATTCTGCTAAGTGAGACCTGAGATAAAATCTACTAAGTGGTATCCAGGAAAATTTTACTTTCCTTAAGAAGAGACTCGCGCCGGGCGTGGTGGCTCACGCCTACAATCCCAGCACTTTGGGAGGCCGAGG
>NW_012101479.1:193245-211096 GCF_000951045.1 Mandrillus leucophaeus
TCAAAAAAAAAAAAAAAAGAAGAGACTCACAAAAATGATAGTTGTACTTTTGCCAATGGCTGGCCTGTCTTGAAGTGATTCTTGGAACCAAGGCAGATATTGTGAGATCATGAGGTGTATTATAAAGGTTTGGCAGAGCAGAAATGTCGAAGGGTCTCTGAGGGCACAGTTGAGCCTTCAAACGACACCCAGACTATTGTGAGGAGAAAATAAATATCTTTATTGGTTAAACTACTGCAGTTGCTTTTAAAAAAATGCATGTGGCCAAAGACATTCAAAATGACAGAGGACTCAGTTAGTTTACATTTATTTTCTAGATGTTTAAATTGAGACCAAGAGAGGAAGGGCATGTTCCCAAGTTTACACACCTGGAACTAAGTGTATAAACAAATCATTTGCTCAGTATCAGGTAGAGTTTGCTTGCTGAATTGGTGGAAATAGATATTCAATCAGACATAAACTCCCAAATTCTGAACCTAGCCATAAGGTTTCTTGTTGCTTCCACATAGTTTATCCACTAGGCTGGATGAGACAGGTGAGATGATAAAGGAGAGACACCTGGGAGTTGTAGTCACATGACCAATATTTATATCCCAGTTTTCCTCCCTGTTGGCTGTATAATGTAGAATAAGTCATTGAATCTCTTTGGGGTTTGGTTTACTCCTTGATTCCATAGAAGTAACAGGACTTCTCCCAATGGCCTTGGAGTTAGCAAACCCAACCATTTTACAGCTGAAAGCACACAGGGTACATGATATACAAATTACAGAATGCTAGACTCCATTCAGAGGCAGTTCTACTGTTACTTTTTTGCCCTTGAGAGCTAAGGTAAATCATCTAAGCTCTCTAAGGCCAGGTGTTCTCATAAAGAATGGAAGCAAAAATAGATATTCTTTATGTTTGGAGGGTCAGTTGCTTTTCATAGTGTATATATTTCCCCCTAATTTTCTATGTAGAAGTGTACTATTTTTGTAATCATAAAGAAACTGTAAGTATTATTAACAATAATTAGCAAAGCCCTTCCCAAAGCAGGTGATTTGTACTCCCATTTCGGTGGCCTGGTATGTTTAGGTTTGATAAGGAAATGTTTCTGTAAAGGGTGCTTTCATTTATATGTTTCAATGATCTACGTGAAAGGCAAGAGGTTACCATTTAACACAAGTTTTTTTGTTTATCCATACTCTGGTTTTAGCAACCTAGCAGCCCAGAGCCATGAAAAATTGAAAAAAGTAAATGTGAGGGATTTCTGTGCATATTTTATAACTAGTTGCATATGTATAACAATTTATCTGCACAAAAGCAGTCTCATATCCATTAACTTATTTCATATTTGTTGTTGTTTTTATTGTAATTAGGGCAGGTATTATTATTGTTGTTTTTGTTATTTTTGTTGTTTTACTCAGGCAAAAGGGCTCAGAAAAATTAAATTGTCCAAACTCACAAATCTGTAAAAATATAAAAATAATTTCAAACTCAGACTGATTCTAAGTAAAGTAAACTGTTCATGAAAATAATTAAGAGGGTCAGGCACAGTGCCTCATGCCTGTAGTCCCAGCACTTTGGGAGTCCACAGCAGGTGAATCACTTGAGTCCAGGAGTTTGAGACCAGCCTGGGCAACATGGCGAGACCCCATCTCTGCAAAAAAATTTAAACAATTAGGCAGGCATGGTGACGTGTGTCTATAGTCCCAGGTACCTGGAAGGCTGAGACAGGAAGGCTGCTTGAGCCCAGGTGATCAAGGCTTCAATGAGTCATGATTGTGTCACTGCACTCCATCCTAGGCAACAGAGCGAGACCCTGTTTCGAAAAAATATATATATAGTAATAAGAACAATAACTAAAAATTATTGATCCCCTACTATGGCCATCTACTCTCTATATTATCTAATTTAAGTGCACAATAAGCCAATCAAATAGGTACCATTATTCTCATTTTGCGTTTGGTTAAATAAACTAAACCTGAGAAAGGGAGGAGATTCACTCAAGATCAGACAACAAATGCATACCATGAATTCGAACACAGATCTACCTGACAGCAAAGCAGGTACTTTGTATACTTGTGTCCTTGGTACCCAGTTAACTGGCCATACTATTGTCATAATGTAAAGTGAGCAACTCATCTGCCTTTTCCCTTTTCACTTCAAAATGGATGTCTGTTTTTCTGAATCCCTTCTGTGATAACTATTGCATTATGTTATTTTCAATTTTGTTCAGAGACATTTATTCAGTCCCCGAGACTATAGTGTAATGCAACAAAAAAGACATTGAACATACTTGTGTGGCTTAGGCTGAAGTTCTTGTTCTGTTGCTTATTGTCTGTGTGCAAAAATCACTTAAGAAAGTCAATTTACTCTAAGCCTCAGTTTCCCAGTGTGAAAGAGTTGGATCAGTATATTCTCCACCCACTCATAGATTCATACTGAGGACAAAAGTAGGAGACAAATGCACATGCCTGTAAAGTATAATTTTTATTAAAATAGATATTCAATTCATTTACTGTAATGGTGCCTTATTAACAACACATTTATTTACTGAAAGAATAACACTACATATTTAGATTCAGGGCATTGAATTTGGTTGGTTTACATACATTATCTTCTGTACAACAACACTGAAAAGGAAATAAAATATTTCCCACATGGCATAGGAGGAAACTGAGACTTGAATTGGTTAAATAATTTGTCCAGATCATACCTTTGTCAACAAAATATTTTCTTTCTCTGTGATAAATTAATTTATATTAACTAATTACATAGACACTAACTCCATTGGGGGAGAAAAAAATACAGCAACAAATGGCATATTCCATCCTGAAAAATTTCAGAAAAACTGAAGCAAGATATTTCCCTGACACCTTCATAGGACTTGTGACGGGATACCTTGTGTACTCAGCCTGCCACTCTCAGCTCCTCACAGGAGGGAGCACACTAGCGTATGAGGCAGGAACTAGAACGCACGAGCACTGGAACCAGCTGGCTGTCTGGCTGTTTTGGTGCCAGCAGGATCAAACTCTACTCACTCAGACCCACTGTGTTCCACCCCTCATGGGAGGGAGCCCACAGGTGAGGGGGCGCAGGAGCTGGAGTGAACACTTTTGGGCATCTTCAGGAGTGAACTTCATGCAGACCCCAAGGCAATACCCAGGCAGGGGGTGACTCCTGAAGTCCCAGAGTGTGTGTTACAGTGCTCTTTTAGCTCTTCCGTCCATTGACAGCTTAAGTGTTAACAGCTCTGTGGGCCCTCTGCCTTTTGGCATGAGGCAGATGCCCTCCGCCAGCAAGGGCACAGATCCAGTGTGACAGCCTTTTGTATCCGCATTTGTGGCTCCTGAGCTCTTGTCCAGCATCCAGGAAAAATGAGGTCACACAAATAAATTTGAAGGATGGTAAATGCAGAGGATTTTATTGCCAATGAAAATGGCTCTCAATGGGAAGGGGAGCTGAAAAGGGGAAGAGGTGGGTATGTAATCCTCTCCTAAAGTCCATCTCCAGCTGGATTCTTATCTGGAGTTATGCCATCTAGCTGTCCCTCTGACGTCAAGCTGCTTCTCTCTGACATACAGCCATAGTCCCCAGTGTCCAGCTGCTTGTCCTCTCTGCTGGCTGAGTCTGGGGTCTTTACAGGCATAGGATGGGGGGTTGGGTAGGCCACAGGTGGTTTAGGAAAAGGCTACATTAGAGCAGGAAAACAGGGATATAAGTTCTCCCTTTGAGCTGTGGGTTTCAGGCTTTTCAGCTTGAAGGTGGGGTTTTGTCTGGGATATGCCCTTTTCTGCCTAGAATTTCTCTGCCCCCTGTCCCTGTGAACGTCATGTGATTTAATTGCAGTGCTGTAACACCATGCTAGCATACTGGTTTTCTCTGATATGGGACAGAGATAAAACACCAACAGTCTCTGAAGCCAAGACTGGACAACTTGATCAAGCTGAAGAATTAGTTACTTGCTGGAGGCATCAACAAAGGATTTTCATCAGTGCTGCTCAACATTTTGTATCCAGTATTCACTATCTCAAACATAAGCCACAAATGTTTATGCTGTTTATTCATTAATTCATCTGCATATGAAATCTCTCCTTTAGGAGGTACTTTTCAAGGACATACTAATTTTAATCATAACATTAATATAACTTGGATTTTGTTTTTCTTCACTTGTCATTCATTTATTCATTTATTGAATAAATGTTTATTGAGAATCAATTAATTAATGCAAAATACTTAATTCAAAGACCATAAATAAAGATATGAAACACTAAGGGGTGGTTTATAGACAAGAATTAATACCCTCTTTTTTTTCCATCTGGCATTTAAGAATCAAAATCACCTTATCCAAGACTCGTGAAGAAGTAAATAATGCCAACAATCTCAGCTTCTGAACACAGATCTCAAATCTTATCATCTTGGCTATGGTTTGTTTTCTGCGGTCCTTCAATCCCTGGTCCATGAATCAGTGACAACTGGGCAGAATCTCCTGCGCAGTTTTAAAATTATAAATTGTTGTTCCACATTTATACAAAAATATTTTAAATCAGTAAGTCTGGAATGGGAATAAAAAATGTATATTTTTTTAAATTGCAAGTAATCCTGATGTGTACTAAGTTTAGGATCCATTGACTATATTAACACATATTACTTTTTAAAAAATGATAAAAGTTTTGAATCCACCCCCGCCTATTGACGCATATATACTAATATAAAATAAAAACTGTACATATAATTTCCAGGAGTTCATAGAGGTTCTATAGCCCATTTAGTTATCCTTTGTGGCTGTGAACAAAATTAAGACTTCCTGACCTGGAAACATTCCCTTATTATGAAGCCCTTAGAAGACAATCTGGGTGGCTGGGCATAGTGGCTCAAGCCTGTAATCCCAGCACTTTGGGAGGCTGAGGCAGGAGGATCACCTGAGGCCAGTTCGAGACCAGCCTGACCAACATGGTGAAACCCCGTCTCTCCTAAAAAATACAAAAATTATCCAGGCGTAGTGGTGGGCGCCTATAGTCCCAGCTACTTGGGAGGCTGAGGCAGGAGAATCGCTTGAACCCAGGAGGCAGAGATTGCAGTGAGCCGAGATCATGCCATTGTACTCCAGTCTCGGTGACAGAGAGAGACTCCATCTCAAAAAAAAAAGAAGACAATCTGGGCACAGGATAGACATCATTACTGTCTGAGGATGCAAGGGAAGCTGAGGCCTAGAGAAGCCTAGACCCTCAATGCAATTTAACCATTGCATATCAAGAGTTGTTCTTTCTAGGGAAAAACCATTCCTTTACCATTCCTTTTGCTCACCGCATTGAGCAAAAACAGCATTGGGTATGTTTGGTTAAGGTGATAATGTTAAAGAAAATGAAAAGATTCAGGAAGATTTAAAGGGGGCAGACTCAAAACTTTCTGGGTGTTGGAAGTATGGTTTATCAACACTCTTGTCTTACTATCCTGTGCTGGAAAATTTGGGATTAAAGCTAGGAGACAGGAATGCAGACATTAATCAGGCATTGGTGAATGTTCTAGAGAGTGAAAGGAAGCTACAGAGAGGGATTTCTGTGACTTTTTGTTGGTTACATTGTTTCAGTTTTAGTTTCAATTCAGAGATATACAAAGAGGACAAGACAAAGAGAATGTCCCTTGTGTAACAATTTAAGACCTGATACATGAGAATTAAATATTTTGGCAGGCCAGGCCTGTGGTTCACACCTCTAATCCCAGCACTTTGGGAGGCCCAGGCAGGCGCATCATGAGATCAGGAGTTTGAGACCAGTCTGACCAACATGGCAAAACACTGTCTCTACTAAAAATACAAAAATTAGCTGGGCATAGTGGCACACACCTGTAATCCCAGCTACTCAGGAGGCTGAGGCAGAAGAATCCCTTGAACCCAGGAGGCAAAGGTTGCAGTGAGCTGAGATCGTGCCACCGCACTCCAGTCCGGGTGACAGAGTGAGACTCTGTCTCAAAAAAAAAAAAAAAAAAAAAAGAAAGAAAAAGATTTTGGTAACTGAACTGGTCAGTCTCTGCTATGTTCTGACGTCTTAAGATTCAAAATAGTCAAAATGCACCTCCCCACAGACGTACACACAGACATATACACAGAGAGGGAGAGAAGTATTGGGAAAGGGGTATGTTCCTTTTATATGATGGACAAGGTCAAATAAAATAAATCATTAGAGTTAGTTTATAAATAATCATACTGAGATGGTGGATATTGTTGGTAGACATGGCAGAGGCATTCTTGTTTTGATTATATTTGGGTTTAGTAAGTAGCTTTCAAGTACTTGTCTATGGAAACCTAAATATTCTGAGGAAGTATATGGGAAGGAGCTAGGCTTGGAGTTGAGGGGTCCTAGGAGCAGCGAGAGCACCTTGCACCCACAGAGCAGCTTCCCCTTGTTTAGTGAATATTAAGAATGTGCACAGCATTCTGTTTACAAAGAAAAGTTCTATTTTTTAAGTATGAAAATCACTGCTTACAAGAAATATTTACTTTCCTAAAACTTTCTTAGTAAAGTAATGTTCAAAATACCCTGTGCAAATCTGATATAAAGCTGTAACTCATTTATACTGTGTTAAGGAAGTCTAAATACCTCAGCTATGAACTTCTAAATACCTCAGCTATGAACTCTGGATGGGCCACCTCTGTCACCTGGAGCCAAAGTTCAAAGAGAAAGTTTCATACAGGCGTGTCTCCAAACACAACCCCTATATCATGGTATATTTAGTGTTGTACTCCTCAAAGCCCATTCTGGAGGAAATTACCCAGGGGACTTCCTTGTTATGAAGAAACTGACCAACGCACTTCAAGGAATTGTTTCCCTACAAGCAGCGTGTAGAAATGAAAATAATAGGCTGGAATCAGACAGACTCAGTTGCTAATGACAGTTCTACCATGAGCTAGCTCTTGTGAAAGTCTTGGACAAGACAGTTAAACCTGAGAGCATCGTTTTTCTAATCTGCATAATAAGGATAATATTCTCCATTTTGTAAAGTGGATGTGAGAATTAAATGTACTAGCACAGTTAACTGGAGGTACAATAAATAATCTGGAGCCCTTTAGAGAACTTTGTGGAGAAGTGAGAAAGATGGGTAAAAGACTTCTAGCGTTAACAATTTTCCTTTGAAAGAATCCTTTCTGGCCAGTTTGAATGGCAGGAAAAGGGAGGGACCCAATGGCTTTGGGAAGGTGTGTGGGCAAACACATGAGGAGATTCTACGTTTCCTTTTGAGGGCCATGACCAAACATTCCTGAGTATTGAGGACAACATTCAGCAAGTCTCTAGCCTTTGTAAACCCTGAAACACATTTTCTTAGTAAGTAGATATTTTTCCTTAAAAAAGGTTAAATTCAAATTTGATCCAAAGAAAGAAATTAATTTAAAAAATCATAAAGTATAAAAGGAAGGGGGATAATTTTCTCTATTCTCTATACAATGCTTTTTACCTAAATCATATCAGAGTTCATATCATGATCAATATGGATTCTAAGAAGAACATGAAACAAGTTGAGATTCAAAAGAGACCCAGATACATGGTAGAATTCCCAGGGAAGCATGACTGCAAGCTAGTTACCGAGATGGGACTACTGTAATTATCTTGCCATTTCATTTCCTTGAGCATATTTTGCAACAGTAGGTAAGTTTTTTTTGTTTTTGTTTTTGTTTGTTTTTTTTTTAAGTCTGGTAGAGGGCTAAAATTAGGAGGGCTCTCTTCAACTGGAATAATACTGGACAATTGCATATGAATTTTAATGGTCTCCGAATTCCAAGGTAGCATTTGTGCAAAAACAGTTTTTTGTTTTCTGCTTTGGATCCCCTTTTGGGACAACTGTCTAACCTGTACCATAATTGTCTACCATGCAGTTCTCTAGCCAAGAAAAATAACGTCTTTGCTATCCATAGCTGTGGTGACTTCCTCATCATAAACCTGATTGCACAGTATTTTTAGTGCCTTTATATTTTCTTTTCCTTTTATAATTTTTTTTTTTTTTTTTGTAGAGATTGGGGATGGTCTCACTTGATTGCCCAGGCTGGTCTTGAAGTCCTGCCTTCAAGCAATCCTCCTGCTTGAGCCTCCAAAAGTGCTAGAATTAGAGGTGTGAGCCACCAAACCCAGCCTGCTTTTATATTTTCTGAATCACTCTATTTACTTTAGGCACCAGGTAGGCAGGAATTGCATCTTTATTATTTACTATTATAGTCCTAGTGCTTGGTATTTTCTATCAATGTTAGCCATTCTAGTAGTGTTTACTTTGAATTTCCTTGATGAATGATGACGTTGAGCACCATTTCACTTGGATATCCAGTTTGTGAAGCATCTGTTCAATCCTCTTGCCCATTTTTTAATTGAGCTGTATGTATTTTCTTATTGACTTGAAGGTACGAATTCTTTATATATATTACATATATATAAAATATATAATATATAAATTTTGTTTTTGTGTATTAAACATATATATGTAAATATGTATATACATTATGTATATATATAAAATACATATAATACATGAAAAAAAAACAAAATGTTCATATAAATTATATATAACAGTTTGTACCCATTCAACTTTTAAAAAATTCATTAAATGAAAAATTACTTACTACATATCTAACATGTACATGCCAAAGACAATGCTAATGCTAGGGATAAAGAAGGGTTATTTTACAAATTGCTGAAATTTATAGGAAAAAATGTTGGTAAATTTGGGGATAATAATAGCAACCTGGGAAGAAGTAGTTTTTTATTTCCAAATAACCTACAATCTCTCACCTAGACATTATAATATCAAACTTATTTTATAATACGAATTGTACCAATGGAATATTCATCATTATAGGTACCAGGAAATAAAGATTTTCACATTTCCTTGAATGTTAAGTAGTTCTAAAAGTATACGTTGTAAATACATCTTTTAGGTATGTATTGGAGAATACATATTTTCTAGGTAACTGATAAATAATAAACTCTTTCAAAATAAAATTTATGATAGGCAGCTTTTGACACTCAAATAGTCTTTTCATTAAAGATATTTCAAAGCATTTTTCCACAAATTTTCTTTAATACCACTTTTTATGTTTAGTTAATTTTTGATTTATCTTGTAAAGTTTAAATGAAATTTAGCCTGTTTGTTTGACAGATTAACCATATAATGATTACATGGGTACCACATTAATGGGAATAAATGAATAATTATTAAGTGATGAATCTGTTTCCTTCTAGATAAAAGAGGGGAATCTAGGAAGAGTAGTACTAGGGGTTGAATTTGCTTTCATTGAATACATTAATTAATACCAAAGTATTTTATTTAACCAGTCAATCAATAAAATATTCAGTCTATTGATATTATTTATTACCTCAAACTTTGGAGAATCCTGTACTATGCATTGAGAAGGTACAGAAATATAGAAAATAGAGTCTCTCCCCACTGATTCCATATAGTCTAGCATTGGAGATAAGCAACGTAACTATAATTAACTGTAGAAAAGTATATGTCATAAGCAGTTAATAGATAAAGGGCTATCGCCATTGAAAAAGCGACTCCAACTCATTGGAAGATGGTGTTTTTTGGTGAAGTTATGGAGGATTGGGACAAATAGAGAGGCAGGGTATGGAATAATCTATACTGAAGCTGATCAATATGGTAGTGGACTTAAAGAAGATAACGTTAAAAATCCAGTTTCTCCCTTGAGCTAGCCTCATTTCTTATGCTCAGTCAACAGCCACATGAAGCCCATGACTATCACACTGAGTGGCACAGATGGAGTACATTTCCTTTATCACAGAATGTTCAATTAAACTAAGCTGCCGTAGACAAAAGAGCTTGAACAACACAGGTATAAGACACTGTATGGAACATCTAGAAAAGAATAAATATTTCCGTTTATCTGATGTTAGGTAAATTGAAAAGAAATGACCAGAGGCAGCCTAGGAAAAATGTTGAGATAAGACCATGAAGGCACTTGAAAATAAGTTTTACTATGCTAAAAAATTAAATAAAAAGTAGCAAACTGTTCAGAAATATGCATAAACAATGTTGATGTGATAGCAATCAAGAACAGTTTAAAGACAGAAGGCCACTTGGGGCTAGTTCAAGAGAGAATTGCTCCATATTTGAACTAGACCAATAGCAATGGAAATACAGTGAATTCAGGGCTTCTGTGCCTGTCATCACACATTCATTGAAGAAATAGGTATAGAATACATATTGTAGGCCAGTATTCTCTAGACTAGGGATATAAAATAAATTTTAAAAACATACAAAACATTCTTCTTCATGAAGTCTACATTTTAGGAGAATGAACAGGCTAGATTTTAAATTCATTCACTACTTCCACGTATTTCTTATAACAAACCTGGGAGGTGGATATATTGGCTGTCACTTTATAGATGAGATTAATTACCGTATGTTCCAAACCCACATAATAGCTATAACAATAAAGTGATACAGCACGGTTGTATCTAGATTATATATTTATATATAGTTATGCATCACTTAACAACAGGGATACATCCCAAAATGCACTGTTAGGTGATTTTGTTGTGTGAACATAGAGTGTACTTACACACACCTAGAGGATATAGCCTATTATATATACTTCTTGCTCTATGGGATACCCTATATCTTCTAGGCTATAAACCATGTTACTGTACTGAATATTATAGGCAACTGAAACACAATGGCATTTGTATATCTAAACATATCTAAACATAGAAAAGGTACAATAAAAATACGGTGTAAAAGATTAAAAATTGGCATACTTGTGTAGGGCACCTTACCATGAATGAAGCTTGTAGGACTGGAAGTTGCTCTGGTTGAAGCAGTGAGAGAGTGGTGAGTGAATGGAAAAGTCTAGGACACTGCTATAGACTTTATTAATATGGCACACTTAGGCTGCGCTAAGTGTATTTTACAAATTTTTTCTTGGCCAGGCTCCAGGGCTTACAACTGTAACCCTAGCACTTTGGGAGGCCAAGACAGGAGAATCACTTGAAGCCAGAGTTCAAGACTGCCTGGGCAACATAGAAAGACCCCATCTCTAAAAATAATAATAATAATAATAATAATAACAATAATAATAAAATTAGCCAGGGATCATGTCACTGCACTCTAGCCTGGGCAATACAGCAAGACCCTGTCTCTAAAACAAAACAAAATTTTTTCTTTAATAATCAACCTTAGCTTACTGTAACTTTTTTGCTTTATGAGCTTTTTAATATTTTTAACTTTTTTTATTCATTTGTAATATTTAATTTGAAATACAAACACATGTATACCTATAAAACAGTATTTTCCTTCTTTATATCTTTATAGGCCTGTTTATATTTTTAAAATTTTGTATTTTTTATTTTTACTTTTTAAACTCTGTTGTGAAAAACTAAGATACACACATTAGCCTAGGTGTATGCAGGGTCAGGATCATCGGTATTTTACTGTCTTCCACCTCTACAACTTGTCCCACTGGAAGATCTGTAGGGGCAATTACATGCATGGAGCTGCCATCTCCTGCAATAACAATGTCTTCTTCTGGAATACCCCCTGAACCACGTGCCTGAGGCTGTTTTAGCGTTAACGTCTTTTATAATAAGTAAAAGAAGTATACTCTAAAACAATGACAAAAAGTACATATATAAACCAGTAACAGTCATTTGTAATCATCATCAAGTACTATATGTAATTATGTGTGCTATACTTTTATACAGCTGAAGTACAGGGGGTTTACACCAGCATCACCACAAACACATGAACAATACATTGTGCTGTGATGTTATGATGACTACAATGTCACTAGGCAATAGGAATTCTTTATCTTCATTATAACCTTACGGAACCACTGTCATATATGTGGTCCATAGTTGACAGAAACACTGTTATGGGATGCAGTGACTGTAATGTGGTTGACATTGTTCTAAGTGTTTTGTGAACCTCATTTAGAATTTAATATTCATTTAATATTCCTAAAAATCTTATGAAAAAGAGATTTGTGTTTCCATCTTCTAATAAATGAGAAAACTGAAGTTTTACATTTTTACATAATTTGTCTAAGTTCACTGAATAACTATGTAGTGGAACTAGGATGTGAAACTATACAGTTGAAGTCCAAAAGTCATACTCTAATTTACAACACAATGCATATAGGCCTTTTTGGTTCCAAAGCTCATACTTGTATTTAGATAGGAGTAATCATATTTAGTGACTTGACTGGCTGTAGAATGTGAACAAAAGGGAGGAATTAAACTCCTATATATTGGTGTCATTCATCTAGGGATGTACAATAATTATATACTGAATTCATACTGTTCCCTGAATAAACCTTGAATTTACGTTATCGTTGCCCTGACCAAATTAATATAATGAAAAAATCTGATGTCTTCCATGTGACTTAACCCTAAAATTGGAGCGCAGAGGGGGAACAAGAGTGGCAACACTTATTAAAGATCATATACATGAATGGTCTTTGAGAATGAACGTCTTTCTGCCTGCATTGATTGGAATGGGGGTGTACAATAACACATGTAGATAATCTCAGCAAGCTCAGGGCCTTGTGGCTTCCCACTGTCATGCCTGGAATCAACACTTTTCAATTTGCAGTCAAAGGAGACTTTTACCTGAGGAAGTGGATTGGCAGTTTGCTTCTTTGGTCAATGAGTGACTTTTCTAATCAAGTCCAAGTGGCTTAAAATTCGAGACTTTCCACTCTGACTCCTGAGGCTTCCCAAGCAGCTAAAGTGTGGTGCATGCACATGGGGTTCCTTGCTCAGCTAAGTCCCTGCTGATCATAGTGCAGCCCTTTGCTATTTGACATAAGCTGATACATTTCCCAAGCCTGAAGTCTCCACGTCAGCCTCTGTCTGTCTTTTCTTCTCTTTGAAGCTATACATTATCAAACCCCATTCACTTAACACCCTAAAGGTAATTAGTCTTCTACTTGCCAGCCTCACTACCTTACCTTTACACTCTTTCTTTATTGTTTTTTGCCTGGATTACTCCAAAGGCTTTCTAATCTGGTCTCCAAATCCCCTTGTCCCTGCTATGTTGCAATTCATTCTCTACATAGCTCCTGATTAGTCTTTGTAAAATGAAGATCTGATCATGTAAATCCCTTGATTAAAACCCTTTATTAATTCCCATTGATCTTTGATGCTGTTCAAGCTTCTTAACACGAATCTACAAGGACCCCATGATATGATTCTTTTTTCAACTATTGACACTCTACCCCTCCTCTGTGTCCTCTCCTGAACTCTGATAAAGTTGTTCTTCAACTTCATTTTAAGTTTTATTCTCACATATTAATTTGCTATTCATTTTTATAATATGAAGAGGTATCTAATGTAGAGCCATAGGCACCAAACCAATCCTTGACATCATGAAAGATGCTTTTAGCCAGGCCAAGGGCAGAGGGGGATTCTGAAGCAAAATTTTAAACATACCTCTAAGCCCATGACCTGAGATGGAGCTCCTTGCAGTCAGGACTTCTTTGTTGCTTAAGAGTTTATAGGTATTGCTCATCTACTCATTCCTTCTGGCTAAACATCCTTGATGCTAATCAGCTGCCCCTTCTGAAGATGAGCACCTAACACCATATTTAACAGACAGAGTCTGTTGGCCATGCCTCCTCCCCTCTTTACTCTCCTTTGAGGAAGTCACCATCAGCCACTGTGAAAGTGGTATCCCTGCCAGTGATGGCAGAAGTCAAGCTCTTTAAAGACCAAAACAGGGTCACACATTAAGTGCAGAGCCAGCAGTAGGAACAGGTAGGGAGTCAGTTGTCTCTTCTAATGGGTTCACTTACTTTCTTCTTGTGCCATCAGAAGAAAAAAAGATCAGAAAGACTGAGTGTGCCCAAGTAAAAGAAATGCTACAAGGAAAAAAGAGAAACTGGCTAATCAGATTGGGTCTAATGTGGCTTTTAAAAAGGGCATTGAGTTGTAAGGGAAGACTGTAAGCAGTCATAAAACTGAACCAATCCTGGGAGTGCAGTACACCCAGTCCCATCAATGTGCGGAGACTTTTATAGATGTCCTTAGTGAGATACTTCAGGCCAAAGAGAATGCCAAAAGAAATGAATTTTTGTCATTTAGTTTTGGATACCCTGAAGACAGCAAAGTCATTATATACACCTCATAGCAGGGCGTCATGAGTAGTATTTACAAGGATGACATTTTCTGGAGCCCACTGCCTCCTATCTATCCTCTTGCCCAGTGAGAGTGAAGCATGAATGGTGATTTTCTCCCTTTGGTCTCAGTATTCTTACCCTTGACTTTTAGGAGACAGAAGCAGTATTGAATAGCCCATGGTCCATTCTTCCTGCCCAGAGGCTAACCAAAGAGAAGCCCTCTTTCCTGGATTGGCTACTCCTTACCAGACAAAAATTACCCGCTTACAGGTGGAAGCATCGAGGGGAGAGCAAGGCTTTCTTTGTTATTCATATTGATGACCCAGCTGTCACTTAACATTACCACCTCATTTAGGAAGAGTCCATTATATTGACTGGATGACTTACTTTTTCCTTCAGTTGAGCCCCTTGAGTCTTTTGATAGATTTGGGCTTACAAGTAAAGAATAGAGGAGAGCAGAACTGTTCTGTATGCTACAGGGAGAAAGGAAATTGGTGCCTGAGGGCAAAGCAGATAGGAAAGGTAGGAAAGAACAGAAAAAGAGAATGGAGGAAGCAGCAATACACAGTAAGCTTCAGGTGCAGGAATGTGACTCTGCCCCATGATTTCTCAGAACTTTGGAGACGATTAAACCCACAAGGTGTTTGGCATGTGTAGAGTCCTTAGAGAAATCAGTGAATGCGCTAATATCTGCAGAGATTGATACCAAGCAAAATGCAGACACCTTCAATGGGCAAAAATGACTGTGATAAAGAGAAGCATAAAGATATAAGCTCCTACGGGGGAGTAAAAGTTGTGAGAGGGATTTGGGCTTTCATCAGCCTTGGTGTTGCTGATCACTGAACAAATTACACCCAGATCTTTAATATGCTAATATCTCCCAGTTTTCTTCTGGGTAACATCAGTTATTTCCACATGCTTAAGTTTTGCTGTAGTGCTTCTACGAGACAGGAAGGGATTTCAGGCCAATGTTCTAGACTGGCCTGAAGACCAAATAGTGAGTGTGCAAGTAGCAATGTCCATGTGTCATTGCTTGCAAAACATCTAAAAAGAACACTAGTAAGAAGTGGCTACTAAGCTGTGTCTTAGTCTATTAGGGCTACTATAGCAAAATACCATAACTTTAGGGGCTTATAAATAACATTTATTTCTTACAGCTCTGGGACTGAATATCCAAGATCTAGGTGATGGAAAATTTTGTGTCTGGTGAGGACCCATTCCTCATAAATAGTGCCATCGTGCTGGGTCCTCATATGATGGAAGGGGTGGATGAGCTCCACTGGGCCTATTTAAAAGGATACTCATCCAATTTATGAAGTCTCTGCCCTCAGGAACTAATTATCTCCCAAAAGGCCTCACCTGCTAAAACTATCAAATGGCTAATTACAGTTGATCCTTGAATGACATGGAGGTTAGGAGTGCCAACCTCCCACACAGTTGTGTAACTTTTAATTGCCCAATATCATAACTACTAATGTCCTACTGCTGACTGGAAGACTTACTGATAACATAAAGTCAATCGACACACATTTTGTATGATATGTATACATACCATATATATAATTATATATATCATATATATATCATTTTGTATGATATAATCATATTTTTATCTAGCTTACCATAAAGCAAGCTAGAGAAAAATAAAAATTGTGAAAATCATAAGGAAAATATCTTTACTATTCATTAAATGGAAGTGGATCATATATTATATATATATACACATCATTTTGTATTATATGTATCATATTTTTTCTAGATTATCATAAAGCAAGCTAGAGAAAAATAATGGTTATTAAGAAGATCATAAGGAAGAGAAAATATATTTACTATTCATTAAATGGAAGTGGATCATCATAAGAGTCTTATCTGCATCTTCATGTTGAGTAAGGCTGAGGAGGAGGAAAAAGAGAAGGGGTTGTTCTTGTTGTCTCAGAAGTAGCAGAGGCCTATGAGGTGGAGGAGGTGGAAGGGGAGTCAGGAGAAGCAGAAAAGGCAGGCACACTCCATGTAAGTTTTACAGAAATATATATTATTTTGGGTTTTTTTTGTTTTTTTGTTTTTTTTTTTGCTTTTTCATTTCATGAAAAGTGTTTGTATGTGGTACCAATTCTTTATTCATGATTTGCTTTAATTTTAGTGCTAGTCTCATAGAATGATCCAAGTCATAAAATAAGTAAAAAATCAGTGTTAAATAATTGGAACCCTTCTGCCAGACTGTCTATTATCAATTTGTTTTCTGGCACTGCTTCTTCTGTGTCTTCTTCCTCACCGTCTGGCACTGGTTCAGAAGCATTCATCTCCATCAAGTTGTCCTCTGTTAATTCCTCTGGTGTGGTATCTATTCGCTCTTGAATTTCTCCAAGATCCATATCTTGAAACTCTTTACTTTCCAACTTTTTGCCGTATCCACAGGCTCTGTCATGATTTTTTCAATTGGCTCGGTCATAAATCCTGTGAAGTCATGCATAACATCTGGACACAGTTTTCTCCAGCAGAAATTTATTGTTTGGGGCTTGATGGCTCTCATGGCTTTCTCTAATAACAATGATGGCATCTTGAATGGTGTAATTCTTCCAGACTTTCATGATGTGCTTTCTATCAGTGTTCTCTTCTCTAGTGTTGGCAATCCTTTCAATAGAGTAACTTATATAATGAGCCTTAAAGGTTCTCATGATCCCCAGATCTAGAGGCTAAATTGAAGGCCTTGTGTTTACAGGCAAGTAGACCACGTTCATGCCTTTGCTGTTGAACTCATGAGGTTCTTGGTGGTCAGGGGCATGTCCAGTATTAAAAGAACTGTACTGGCAAAGTATCTCACTGGCAAGGTAGTTCCTTACTTCAGGGACAAAGTGTTCAAGTAAACAATTCAGAAAAAAAAGATTCTTATTGTTCAGGCCTTGTTGTACAACAAAAAGTCTGCAAGTTAGTGTTTATCTTTTCCGTGAAAGGCTCAGGGGTAGCAGCTTTATAGATAAGGGAAGTCCTGCTCATGAACCCAGCTGCATTGGCACAAAAGAATACTGTTAGCCAATCCATTCCTGTTTTAAATACTGCTGCTTGCAACTTTTTTTCTTTCCTAATAAATGTCATTTGTGGCATTTTTTTTTTTTTCCCCAGATCGGGCACTTTTTCCACATTAAAACCCTGTTCAGGCAGATATCTTTTCTCCTCAGTGATTTTCTTCATGGTGTCTGAAAACTCTTCTGCTGCCTCTTGATCAGCAGAAGCTGCTTCTCCTGTTGCCTTGACATTTTTTTTTAAAGGCAAATCTCTTTCTGAAATTATCAAACCATCATTTGCTGGCATTAAATTCTCTAGCTTTAGATTCTCATCTTCCTTTTGCTTGAAGTTGTCATAAAATGACTTCACTTTTTCTCAAATCATATTAGAGTCTACAGGTATGCCTTTCGTAGAGCAATCTTGCACCTATATAAAAGCTGCATTTTCAACATGAAATAAAAAGTTATTTCACAAAAATTGCAAGGTCTCTGTTACCTTCTGATGTAGCTGCAGTGACAGCTTCCTTCCTTCCTTCCTTCCTTCCTTCCTTCCTTCCTTCCTTCCTTCTTTCCTTCCTTCCTTCCTTCTTTCCTTCCTTCCTTCCTCTCTCTCTCTCTTTCTTTCTTTTCAGTTATTCTTATGCCTGATTCATTTATCTCTTTATCTTGAAATGGTGGGACCACAGCTGCAGATCTCAGTCTCTAGTACACATGGAGCTGTTTAACTTTTTTGATAACATTATAACTTCTC
>NW_012101479.1:214476-215222 GCF_000951045.1 Mandrillus leucophaeus
GGCATGTGTAGAGTCCTTAGAGAAATCAGTGAATGCGCTAATATCTGCAGAGATTGATACCAAGCAAAATGCAGACACCTTCAATGGGCAAAAATACTGTGATAAAGAGAAGCATAAAGATATAAGCTCCTACGGGGGAGTAAAAGTTGTGAGAGGGATTTGGGCTTTCATCAGCCTTGGTGTTGCTGATCACTGAACAAATTACACCCAGATCTTTAATATGCTAATATCTCCCAGTTTTCTTCTGGGTAACATCAGTTATTTCCACATGCTTAAGTTTTGCTGTAGTGCTTCTACGAGACAGGAAGGGATTTCAGGCCAATGTTCTAGACTGGCCTGAAGACCAAATAGTGAGTGTGCAAGTAGCAATGTCCATGTGTCATTGCTTGCAAAACATCTAAAAAGAACACTAGTAAGAAGTGGCTACTAAGCTGTGTCTTAGTCTATTAGGGCTACTATAGCAAAATACCATAACTTTAGGGGCTTATAAATAACATTTATTTCTTACAGCTCTGGGACTGAATATCCAAGATCTAGGTGATGGAAAATTTTGTGTCTGGTGAGGACCCATTCCTCATAAATAGTGCCATCGTGCTGGGTCCTCATATGATGGAAGGGGTGGATGAGCTCCACTGGGCCTATTTAAAAGGATACTCATCCAATTTATGAAGTCTCTGCCCTCAGGAACTAATTATCTCCCAAAAGGCCTCACCTGCTAAAACTATCAAATGGCTAATTACAGTTGA
>NW_012101479.1:220665-227161 GCF_000951045.1 Mandrillus leucophaeus
ATTCTCCTGCCTCAGCCTCCCGAGTAGCTGGGATTACAGGTGCATGCCTCCATGCCCAGCTAATTTTTTTGTATTTTTGGTAGAGATGGAGTTTCACCATGTTAGCCAGGATGGTCTCAATCTCCTGACCTCATGATCTGCCTGCCTGGGCTTCCCAAAGCGCTGGGATTACAGGAGTAAGCCACTACATCAGCTGAATTTTTTCAAATTGTCACAAATCTCCAAAAATTTTTTCCCATACATGTATTGAAAAGATCTGTGTGTAAGTGAACTCACATAGTTCAAACCCGTGTTGTTCAAGGGTCAACTGTAATTTTAACACGTGAATTTAGGGGGAGGGAGAGACACAAACATTTTATGAAAGCAAGTCTTAATCTCTTAGTTCTTGAGAAATATAAAAAGTAGTGCATTTTGCCATTCTGACTTTCCAAGGATGTTGAAAAAGTTGTCATATAGGGTCAAGTGAGATACTACATTTTAACCAAAAATAAAGCAAATGGGACCCAGAGTTTTCCCATATGGAGAGGCAGTGTTGTGTAACGGAAAGAACCTAAGCATCAGATCATGAGTCATCCCATTCCTCACTCTGCACAGAGTCTTTTGGCTGCAAGGGAGATGGATGAAGATTCAGGACCACACCCTGTTCCTTTTGTCTTGCCTTCCCTCCCATGCTCTACTCCCACTGGCATGATTCTATATTTCCATCTGTTCACTGTTGTTATCAAAATTTCCAATTATAGCTTTGTTGGAGTACCTGAATTCTCCTCTCCTACTGATATAAATCTTGCTGTGGAACTGGAGAAGTCGCTTTGCCTTTCAGGCCTCAGATTTCTCATTTATGAAATAGAGGTTTTAGAACAGATGGTTCTTTCTAGCCTTATGATGTTATGAATAAAGATTCCTATTCCTCAAAATCCATTCCCTTTAGAGCTTTGATTTTCGAGGATTTCAGTATGAGAAGGTTTTGCACCATAATCAGCACGCCATGGGCTCAAATTTCTCCTATGTAGTTTTCAAATGGTCGGAATGAGAAATGCTGTGGTGTATTTATAAACTAATGATGAATGTGACATTAAACACTAAAAATGCAATGCCGTGCTACATGTGATGGCTGAATATTCATTAGGCAGAACATTTTTATGTCAAAATTAAACCAGTAAAGATGTTCAAAATGCTTTAATTTGTGGCTGATTTTAACCACAAATTATTGTTGCAAAATTTGGTTGAACAATTCCCAAGTCCTTTCTCTGACATGTATTTTTTTTTATAGTATTAAACATATATACACACAATCTGAAGTTAATAGACCTCTTTTTGAAGAGGAGAACTTTCAAAGTACTACTCTCCGCTTCACACAAGTTTGCTCATCAAAATCTGTTTTTCTTTGATCTTAGACTTTGGCAATTCAGCAACAAACCGAGTACTATGGTCTTTATGACATGAAGAAATCCTCGTCAATCTATGACAACTTTCTAGGACAGATGTCCAAAAGGAAAGAGCAATTATTAATCATTCAATATGTGCTAGGACAGCAACAGGCTCACAGGCATTCACTGAAAGAAAGCTTGTCAAGGGGATGCATGAAAGAACGAATGGATACACAATAAGGGTAACTGCAGATCTTCTCCCATTTAATGCTCAACGCAGTCCTCCAGGACAGCCACTGCAGGACCCACACTCTGATTAAGTTTTTAGAAAAAGTACCTGATATAGTTTGGTTATTTGTTCCCAAATCCCATGTGGAAATGTAATTCCCAATGTTGGAGGTGGAGCCTGGTGGGAGGTGTTTGGATCGTGGCCGTGGGTCTCTCATGAATGGCTTGAGCCATCACACTGGTGGTAAGTGAGCCCTTGCTCTGAGTTCACACGAGATCTGGTCCTTTAAAAGTATGTGGAACCTCCCTACCATTCTCTTTCTCTTTCCCTTTCCTGTTCCCGCTCTGCCATGTAAGATGCCTCTTCCCACTTTGCCTTCCGCAGTGAATAAAAACTCTCAGAGACCTCCCCAGAAGCTGAGGAAATGCCAGTGGCATGCCTGGCCTGCATAACCGTGAGCCAATTAAACTTCTTTCTAAATCACTCAGTCTCAAGTATTTATTTACAGAAGTACAAAAGGCCCAACACAGTTTCCAAGGTCCCAGAGTTTATAAGTGGTGGAGTAAAAATTTAAATGGACGGGGCCGGGGACACAGTGGCTCACACCTGGAATCCCAGCGCTTTGGAAGGCCAAGGCGGGTGGATCATGAGGTCAGGAGTTTGAGACCAGCCTGGCCGATATGGTGAAACCCTGTCTCTACTAAAAATACAAAAATTAGCCAGGCGTGGTGGTGAATGTCTGTAGCCCCAGCTACTCGGGCGGCTGAGGCAGAAGAATTGCTTGAACACGGGAGGTAGAGGTTGCAGTGAGCCAAGATCATGCCACTGTACTCCAGCTTGTGTTACAGAATGAGATTTCATCTCCAAAAAAACAAAAAAACAAACAAACAAACAAAAAATTTAAATGGACAGAAAGTTCATTTTTCAGGGAAAATGAATGTAATTTAAAAATGTTTTCTCATGACCTAAGTATATTACTGGATTTTCACTTACTCAACTGGGGGAATTATATGCCTATAGATAATACGATAGCATATAAAAGATGCAGTGTTTAGAATTAGAGAGGTAAATTTAGCTTCTGCTATTTAGTAGTCGTGTAACTGTAGGTGAGTTCATTAACACCAAGGCTTAGTTTCTTTATATACAATATAATGACCATATTACCTAGAAGGGTTGTTCTACAGATTAGAAAGAATATGTACTGAGTGTCTCCATATATCAGATGTGTCTTAATGTTCAACAAATGGCAGATATTATTACTATTATAGGTGCTGATTAAATATTTCATGAATAGTAGCATTGATTATAAAAACATTTGAACAGCTCAGTACCTTTTCAACTTCAAAAAAAAGTGAAAAAACACACAAAGCATTTTGAAATCTCTAATGAGCAAATGGAAATGGAAAGTTTTGGCACTAAAAAGTCATTATTGTAAGAGGTAATTACTAGTGTGAGCTGTCTGTAGTATTACTGGCTTGACTCCTAATTTTGTTTGAGACAAAGGTCTTAGCAATGCCTAATCAGTTAAACTCCTAAAAGAAAAGAGATTTTGCTTGAGCTGTACTCATTCATCCTGTTCTTACCACTGAAGTGAAGTTCCTTGTTGTAGCTCTAAAGAAATACACACACAGTTTCTGAACCTCCCAGGTGACCTTTGTTTTGTGCTTAGCAGTCACTAAGTGAATAACATAACTCACCTTTTGGTTTCCATATCGGCAGCTCTTTCAATTACAACACTAAGGTGCTAGGCCTGCCTGTATGACTATATGTTGTTGCTAATGGAGTTTTCCTCTGCTTACTTTGCAGAAATGGAAAGCTGTTTTGGTTTCATTTCTTATGCAGTGTAGCCAGTTAGCCTTCAGTCTTTCTTTATACATATAAACACCAAAATATGACTGCTTGATGGTGTTGCCAATCCAAATGTTGTAACTGGTATGAACGTGTAGACTGATTCCATTTAAAAGTAGATAGAAGTAAAAGTTAAACTCTTTTGCCTGATACCTGAGGGTGACAGATGCTGAGACAGGGAGGGGAAAGCAACATATTTATGGAGAGTATAATGGAGAGTAGCAGACACATTTTTCCCAGGACCAAAATCCTCAGTAAAAATTTTAGTTAAGTATGCTGCCATCATCTTCCTTGTCCTCATCACAACAATAACACTAATAAATACAATAAGAAACAAAGTAACAGCTATCCCCTTTGCATAGGTACTGTACTAGCCATTTTAGCGTTTTGTATCACCTGAAATTTACAACAATATTATGAGGAACATATTATTGTCTTCTTTGGGGATCAAACATTGAGTGTTGGATGACTGTATTATGATGTAGTTCTCTCAAGCTGCAAGTTGCAGAACTGTGATTCACACATAGGAGGTTTAACCCCAAATTCGTGTTCTTTTTACCATGTCACTGTACATTCCCACTCAGACCCTGCACTGTAATCATGTTCAGGTCACATAAACTTCACGGACCTCTGTTTCCTTATCTGTATAGTGGTCATAATCATGATAACCAGGCCACATTATTTGAAGATCAACTATAATAATACATAAAGATATGCATTATCTTTATATGTATGCTATGTAATGGTTGGATTATTCTCTCTCCTTGCAATACCACTACTATCATTTTCACAGCAACAATAGCAAAAGTAATGTCCCCTTCACTGAGACACAAAAAGTAAAAGCAATTCAAACTGAGTCTATCTGCAAGATAGGCGACCTGTTTTCTACAATAGGGTCCATCAAGTTTGCCCTCAGTGTTCCTTTACTTTCCTCCTGTTACTTAATACAAGCCCCAGACTGGTGCTGCCCCATGGAAGACATCTAAGGACAAAAAGTCCTTAATGTCAAGACTGCCATAGATGGAAACACACTAGGGAGTAAGTCTTAGAAATTGAGCATTTTTCCTGATTTTATGCTATGCTTCTCAGCAAAGGGATCTTGGAAGCATCTCTGTAACATGTGTTGGGAGGAGTAGAAGATTCAGTTTAGAAACGATGGGATTAAACTCATTGCAAGGACATCTGAAGCAGACAAAGAGTGATCCTCTTGCATATGCTCCCTTTCCCGCAGTCTTCTCTGCAAGTTTTATTTTTTTTAATTTCCAAGTTTATTTTATTTTATTACTTTATTGGAGAACAGGTGGTGTTTGGTTATGAGTCAGTTCTTTAGTGGTGACTTTAAGTCACTGTTTCTCAATTCTAATCCGACCATTGTGTACCCTACCTGGTGATGCTGAGACCAGCTCTCTTCAAACAATTTTATTTTTTGCCCTGTTAAGCTGTGCCAGCCGGGGATGCTAGGAGGAGACCACAATATTAGAGGGGAAGAAAAGAGACTAGGAGAGATTTCTTCATGCCTCCTCCCTGCTCCTGCACAAACTCTAGATACTTTTCACATCTTCGGCAGCAGTTTCCCCCAGAACAGCAGCTAAATCCAGTCTGCAGTTTTTTCAACACTTGCAGAAATGGCTTTGTCCTGCTCCCTTTGTATATCCCAGCATTAGCCAACCAGAATGTTTTCCTCATGATTCAGGGTTTCAGCCCCACCGCGGTCTTGCTGTGAGCTCAGAGACCTCAACCCCAGCAAAGCAGTGCTCCTTCCTCTAAGGTCTGAGTTTCAGCTCCATACTGACCCTCCTCTGAGCTTTTAAGGATTCATTATTCCAAATTCCTCCCTTCCCTTTCTGTAGTTGCTACCTCCGTAATACCTTAGTGTTTTCCTCTTACCTTTTCAGTTATCTCATTAACAATTGTATATCTAGTTAACTATTTTTAAATACGGAGTATTCTCTGCTCCAATAACTGGTGTGGGTTTATCTCCTGCCGGTGCCCTGTGTATACACCCTCCCACCTGGCATTTAAGTCAGATAACAAGACTGACAGGTGTGACCTTTGGCAGAAAGGGAGTGAGAACATTAAATTCTGATGGCTGAAAAGATTGTGAGTCTTTGGGAAATGGGAGAAGACTGTCATTTATTGAGAAGTTACTATGTGCAAGCACTGTCTAATCATGTTATCTCTAAAACACATTATCTCTAAAACCTCACAATCAAATTAATAATATTAAAAGACTAATAATCTTTTTATAAATGAGGTTCGAAGAGGTTGAATTATTTACTGAAAGCTATACCAGGGGCAGAATTGAGATCCAGATTCAGGTTTTATCGATGATGCCATCTAGTCTCAATCAAGAAAGGTACAGGTAAACCTCCAAGGTTCATTCTGTTTTGTTGCTATTCTTCAGAGGAGAGAGGGAGACAGGCAAAATATATATATTTTTTTAATTTAGGAGCAAAGATTGTTTATGTACATTGGTCTGTTTGCTCAGAAACAATCCAAAAAGATAAAGTCCTAGGCTAGGATTTCCAATGAGCCCTGCTGTAATTATTCCCTTAACAGGAATTGGTCATAATACAGGAAATACCAATTATCCAACTCCCTATCACCTACTACCATAACCCCCTAGGAAAACAAAACAAAACAAAACAAACCAGTATTTTTTTAAAAGAAGGCATGTACCTACAATGTCTGCCTACTTCTGGACTGTCCTGTGCCCAAAATCTATGGCCCTGGAATTTCTAAGGGTCTCGCGTTCATTTTGATTAAAACTCAGGAGTGAAGGTCATGATTATTACAAATGAGATAAGTTTGTGGGTTTTTTTTTTCACCAATGCAGTCATCCACTTAGTCAACCTATTTTCAGGGAAAACCCTTCTAGGGATCAGACATTTTTCTATCATTGGGCATCAGAGATGATTGGAATATGGCCAGTGTCCACAAGCAACGCCTAGTTTATTGGCAGGGATACATCTAAAGACAGATAATTACAGTGCAGAGTAAGAAGTATAACATTAGAGGGAACTAGTGAAAACAATGGAGGCATAGTGCCGAG
>NW_012101479.1:227821-232765 GCF_000951045.1 Mandrillus leucophaeus
AGAGTACACTTCGTATAAAACATACACATATGAAAGCAAGAGTTGTGTTCTAGAAACTGTGGTAAGTCTGTACAATAGGGAAAAGGTGGAGAAGAGGTGTACAACAAACCCAAAGAGGTAGGAAAGAACTAGATCCTGATACAAAGTTCAGATTTATGTTCTCTGTCATAAGATTAGACAATGTTGAGTATATTAATCTTTTTTTAAAAAATATTTCAAACTAATTTTGGACCTACATAAAAGTTACAAAAATATTACAGCATGTTCTTGTTTTTCTCTATTTCTCCTGATGTTAATATCTTATATAACCATAGTAAAATAATCAAGAATGAGATACTATAATTGATACGATATTTTTAAAATACAGACCTTTTCCAAAATTCACTGGTTTTTCCAGTAATGCCTTTTTCTCTATTATAGGATTTTATTAAAGATCTCACATTGTATTTAGTTGTCATTTTTCCTTTATTTCTTCTAATCTATAATAGACTCTTAGTCTTTCATTGTCTTTTGTAATCTTGATACTTTTGAAAAATACTGATAAGTTATTTTATGGAATGATTCTCAGTTGGATTTGTCTGACGTTTTCTGAAGTGAGGCTGTAATTGTAAAAAATAATGCTATGCTCTTTTCATATCAGGAGTTTCATGATATTGTTGTATTTTATTACTGGAGATATTAACCTTGAACACCTGATTAAATTGGTATCTGAATTTCTCCACTGTAAAGTCACTGTTTTTGTTATGTTTGTTTTGTTTTTGTTGTTATTTTGTAAGTTGGTAACTATCATAGAGAGATACTTTGGGATGATGAAAATTCTATTTCTATTCAAACTTTCACCCAAGAATTTTATTATTCATTGGTAGAGTTTTCTACATTTGTTAGAGATGTTCACCTAATGCTGATGATCTTCTCTTCTTTCCTTTTTTCCTACATTTTAAATAAGAATTATATTGTGAAGAAAAGCTGAGTAAGACAATAATGTTATCGTATAAAATAATAACATCTTATAGACAAATAACACATCAGGGGCTGGATTGGAAGTGGTGATGGTGGAGGTGTACTTTAGTGACCGACTTTGGAGCAAAGGAAGAGAAAAAGCAAGGCATTAGGAAGCCTTTTGCTCTGTGTAACTGAGGCTGTGGGAAACTCAAACAGAGGTTCAGGAAAAGAGACAAGTCTGGGGAAGTATACCCTGATCTTTAAGAGGCAGATGCATTCAAAGCTCTAAACTTTTTTTTTTTTTTTTTTTTGGAGACGGAGTCTTGCACTGTCACCCCAGGCTGAAGTGCAACGGCGTGATCTAGGCTCACGGCAATCTCCACCTCCCAGGTTCAAGCGAGTCTCCTTGCTTCAGCCTCCCATGTGGCTGGGATTACAGGCACCCACCAACTCGCCTGGCTATTTGTTTTTTTTTTTTTTTTTTTTTTTTTTTTTTTTTTTAGTAGAGACGGGGTTTTACCATATTGGCCAGGCTGGTCTTGAACTTCTAACCTCATGATCCACCTGCCTCAGCCTCCCAAAGTGCTGGGATTACAGGCGTGAGCCACCACGCCTGGCCCTGGGTTTTTTTTCATAAATGTTCTTACCAATGAAAAAATGAGATTAAAATATCTGTTGTAGTTATCTTGAGAAGCAGACCAAAGAAAGAACAGATGAGTGAATGGTCTCAAGTGTAGAATCCATATAAAGACACAGTATTGTACTCTTTGTCAGTTTCGTCCTGCAGACTGCCCATAGTGTACAGGATAAAATAGAAATACATGCAGGCAGGACCCTTCTCATCTGACTCTTGCCCACCCTTTCAGCCTCATCTCTTGTCAGGCTTTGTCATTTTAGATCCCATGCTTGAAGCCATATCAAACAACTGATAGTCCCCTCGATATGCTGTGACTTTTCACACTTCATGACTTCACAAAATTTGTCTTTTGGGACCGTCTCTTCCCATCCTCCCACCAACCTAACCACATCCTCTGGTTGACTCCTACACATTCTTTGAGATCCAAAGCACGTGTCTCCTCCAAAGCTCTCCTGAAACCCTCAGGCAACCATGAATGGAACATGTATGTACTTCTGTTATTGTGTTAAATACTCTGCATTACAATCATAAGTTTGTATTTCATATAATTTAATATCAATATTAAAAATGGCTTAGGTATAATACCAATTAGTTGCTAATTACATGCCAGCATTTTACCTGTGTTATTTCTGTCTCCTATGAGGTGGCTACTACTGTTTTTACTCACTTTACAGAGTAGAAAACAAGCTTAGAAATAAGAGGGAACTTGCCTAGGGTTACCCAGGTGGCAAGTGGTGTCCCAGGCATCTGGGTAGACACACCCAGTATCAAACCACTATATTCTCTTACTCCTTTCTCTGACTCTTACACTTCTGAAGGCACAGATAATTTTTTGTTTTGTTTTGTTTTGTGTCTTAATCCTCAGTTCACCGCATTAAATGAGGAGCTGACAAGTAATAAAAGAGATGGGCATTTCTGGTTTGGCCTTTAAGGAGCTGAGTATGGGAGCAGGCACTTGGCCTTGCCATCTACCCTTACTACACAACCCCCTGCTCCTCACCAGTGTCTCAAGCCATCTTAAAACCCCCTCTAAGAAAAGATGCAGGGAATATGTGTTTAGAGTCCCTCAGTTCACTTTCTCCACATATTGTCTTCAGGTCCATCCTGCCTGGCTTTGTTTTGTGCACACAGCTGAGCAGGCCACATGTGTGGAAAAGGCTTATGATTGGAATGAGCAAGGTGTCAGAACAAGATGAGCTTTGTGATTGCTCAGCTCTAGGGAGCGATTGTTGTTTTCAAGCCTTCACCCCCCTCACACTTTGCACTCGCTTTAATTGTGCCCAATTTGGAAGTGCTATTTGCATCTGCTGGAATAAAATATGTACAGCTGTGGGAATAACAAAAAATGAAAACTCACTCTGAGTGCAGGTGGGGGGACCTTCATCAATTGCTACTAAGTACTGAAAATGAAAATGTTGCCTTTCCTATCAAATAGCACTGAGATTTCCCAGAGTGCAGTTTTCTCTGCTTGTGCATATGTATGCAATAGATATCTTCAGATATACTTCTCCTCACACTTTGGTTGGGGTTACAAACACAGAAGTGGGCCTTCAAGATAGCCTTTTATTAGATCTAAAACCTAGTAGCACATCTTAAGTCATCATAAGATACAATTATTACTGAATTGAAAAGACACAAAACACCAAAAAAAATTCTTCTTAGAGTTGAGGATCAACCTAAATATTACTTCTTACTTCTCCTAATCCCCATTGTGCCAGATCAGTGCTTGGTATCTGGTAGATATTCAAGCACTATTTCCTGAGTCAATTGTACGATACCCCAAAAAGTAAAATGTGAGAAAACAGAAGGGAAGGGGAGGAAAAGGCACAGGACATGTATTCAGCCTCTACTACTTGCTGGATAATGTGCTTAAACCTCATAAAAACCTAAAGTGACATTTTATTTTCATGTTATCAATAATGAGAACTCAAACTGAAAGAAATTAGTCTGTAAAGTTTTTAGAATTTTCACTCCTTGTTAAATCAAGGTCAGAAAACAGACTACATCCCACCATCCCTGTTCTCATGTGGGTCACATGGAAGCTGCCTCAAGTTGTCATTAAGGATTTTAGAGTTGGGCCACCTGGGCCTGAATTCTGATTCTACCATTTGCTAGCCATATAACTCTAGGCAAGTTAAGTAAATTCTCTGGGCCTCAGTTTCCCCATGTGAAAAACTGGATTAATAATAATATGCATTTCATAGGGCTCTTGTGAGAAAAAAATGAAGTAACAATCAAGTCTTTAGAATAGTGTCTGGACATAGGCAGTACTTAATAACACTACTAACAGCCATAGTTTGGTTAAAAAAAAAAAAAAAAAGACACTAAGATTGGAATTTGTGTCTGGTCCACATCAAATTCCTCTTTTCCCCACTTCATCAAGTAGCTCCCCTCAAAATCGAACCTTTAGGTTTTCACACTATCTTAAGTTGTCTGTCCTTCTTTCCTTCCCTCCATCCTTCCTCTCTCTTTTTTTTTCCTTCTCTCCTTCCCAAACACATGGATAGGTGCTCTTTTATGTACATATTGAGTTACTTCCATTTTCAGAAACATTTTTAGAAGCCAGTGCTCCCTTCTGATTTCAGTACTTTGCAAACACTCCCGCTTCTGACTTAGTTTTCCTGCATCACGGGTCCAATTTTGGGGTCACCTGTCTTCCTCCTGCACTCATCTTAGCCTCAATGTCACTTTTTCCAGGAAGCCTTGCTTGATGCTATTGTTACCAGTATCAATTCGTTCCACTCTCATATCTTTCAAGACTTGAATGATTTGTGCTCCCTTGACCTTGATGGTTTTGAGTATTAGTTTTTCAATGGGCTTGTTTAGCATGTCTAGTCCTGCTCAGTAGAGACCTCAGCTTATTCTTTTTCATGTCTCTGAATTTCCTCGCTTGCCTCTGGGAAAGACCTGCATTCCGTTTTGTTTCAATGACAGACCCTCAAAATTCAACTACAGATGTTAGACTATATCATGACTTGAATTCATCAACACCAATAAAGATAAAATCTTCAAAAATATAAATAAAGGGTATAAACAGACAAAGCTACAAAAGGGTCCCATTTCTCTCTCCTTTGACCTTTAGGTGGATTACTTGAATGGTTTTCTGTTCTATGTGTCTGTGTGAGGGTTGGTATTACATATATATTTTTCACCCTTGTATTACCCAGCTTGGAGGTCAATGCCTACTATTAGGTTGTAATTAATAAGTATTTGCTAAATAAATAAATTCAATAAGTTAAATAAGAATTAGTATTAAATGAGGCCGGGCACGGTGGCTCAAACCTGTAATCCCAGCACTTTGGGAGGCCGAGACGGGCGGATCACGAGGTCAGGAGATCGAGACCATCCTGGCGAACACGGTGAAA
>NW_012101479.1:232907-263843 GCF_000951045.1 Mandrillus leucophaeus
AAAAAAAAAAAAAAAAAAAGAATTAGTATTAAATGAAAAAGTTGTTTTCCTCGTTCCAGTCTTGCTTTTTTTCTAATTTTATTGTTTATAATGTCTGCTGAAATGATCCCTCAACTTACACTACATTTTCTTTCAAAAATTTTATTTCTTTTTCAGGGCCTTCAAGGTGAAGTCAGAGCATTCAACCAACTAGGATCATCATGATCTGTCCCCTGAATCCATTTTTTTTATCTTCCTTTGTTCTGTTCTTCAAATATTATGCTCCAGCTATAATGAAATATTTTCATTTTTAGGAGTGTTTTCAGAAATTAATGCTTTCTTCTCACTCGGGTACTTCACAAATGCTACTAACTTCTAACTTAGTCATACCGCTACCATATGCCAAAATTTGTCTGGATATGTCTTCATCCTTTAGGTCTTGGCCTAGGTGTTACCTCTTCCAAGAAGCCCTGTTGACTTTCCCAAAAACTTGTTGAGAAACAAGTGGTTTTCATAGACTGCATTATTAAGGCATCTTTGAGTATTTGTCTCTCCAACTTAATAGATAAATAAATGAATAAAATGATTATATTTATTCCCTTCTTTAGAAAATTGTTGGAGTATTGTTTTGTGACTACATTTATTTTCTTCTACTAAACCAAACATTTAACAAGGACAGGATTTTTATTTTTTTAACCCTCTCATGACTACTTAGCCATGATTTAATTAGTCATAATTTCATAGTTGTAGTGTAATAAATATCTCAGTTTTTTTAATGTATGTAAAGGATGGTTATTAGTAGTGTGTTCAACAATCAGAATGACTCTTTATTCAGTCTTTATCCAGGGACTGTTGTGTGCCAAGCACTGTGCTAGCTGAGAACAATATAATAGATCGGCAAGTACTCTATCCCATAGAATACTACATTCTAGTGAAGGAGAGACACACTAGCCAATACATATAACACATTATAATTAAAAGTTGTGATTGGAACTATAAAATAAAATCATCAATTTGGAGAATCAGAAGACAGAAGCAGAGGCTATGAGGAGAAAAGTTAGTTGAAAGGCTAGTGCTGAAGTGCAGGTGAGAGTGGGAAACAATTGACATAGCCTCTGTTAGTAAAAATAAAATGAAGTGGAAGGACTGAAGTGGTGGTTCATAGGGAAATTATTTGGATTTGGTTATAGATTGCATGTGAGGTGGTAAAGCTAAAGGGATCATCAGCACTGACTCCTTGATTTCTGGACTGTCTGGTTGCAGAGATGGTTGACCCTTTCACTGGGCTAGAAAAATGACGAGCTCATGTTTGAACATTTTAAGCCTGAGATTTCTCTGAAGAATCCAAAGAGTAAAACAAGGTGATTGGATTTATAAGACTAAATGTCAGAAGAGAAAAGACTGGGTTTCATATACACATTTGAGAATTGTTGGCATATAGATGATAACTGAAGCTATTGTCTGAATAAAATTGTGAAAGAAAAGAGCAAAGAGAGGGAAGACAAAGGAGCTTAAAAATGAGAGTAAGGGAGTAATAGCTGCTTAAGACAAAACTCTTAGGGATCATCTTTGATTTCTCCATCAGGAAGTCCTCTCTGTTCTAACTCTAAAACATGGTGACTAGCATTACTTCTCACCATTTTCTCATCTGCCTTCATTATCTAATTGATCTCTCCACTTCCATGAAATCACCAGTAGTTCATTCCTTACAAAGAAGCCAGAATCATCTTTTTCAAAAAAAAATATATAGATATGATCAAGTCATTTTCCTTTTGAAATTTTTCAATTGCTTCCCAATCCCTTAGCCTGAATGTAAACTTCTCACCATGGCCTTCAAGGCTTACTTGATTTGCCTTTGCGATACTTCATATTGATCTCATCCTTATCCACAATGGTCCAATGATACTGGCCTCCTTGGTTTAAGTCAAATACAACGACTTGTATTTTCTAATTCCATTTTCCAAATTCCCATTTGCCATTCTCTCTGCTGGAAATTGTCTTCCCCCATCCTCTCATTGGACAGCTTCTTTTGGTGTCTGCTCAAATGTCACCTGAGAGAGGCTTTTTATTGACCCTTTATCTAAAATAGCAACACACACCCTTCAGTCAATTTATCCCCTTTAGTTTCTGCATAGCATTCTATTTTACTCTCAATAATTACATTAACTTTTACAGTTCATTTTCGTAGTTTGTGTCCTCCACTAGATTGTAAGCAAATGAGAATATATGCTCATTGCAACTGCCTCATTCTTTATTGTTTCCCTAGCATCAAAAACAGTGGCTGGAGTAAATTATCTTTCAAAAGTGAATGACTGAAGGAGTGAATAAGATCAAATTTGACAATATGTAGGAGTACAGGACCAAAACAGAGGGTATTCGGAGGACTAGGATTATTCCCAAATTCACCACTGTTCCTCTGAGTGATGCTAAGGGTGTCACTCTATCCTCTTGAGATTTCACTTTCTTATCTCTAAAATAAAGGCTTAACTTGTTTAACCTCTGAATTTGTGAGTGCCATTTTCTCAGTACTCAATATCCAAATTGCCTTCGTTCATTTGAAGAGAAGGCTGAAAAGCCGAAGAGCCATTGACTGGTGTATAAAATGGAAGATACTTTTCATCACTGCTTATCCCTTTGTTATAAATAATACAGCTCTTAAGTAAGGCCAGATCCCACAGCCTGTGAACCGCTCACCTCTCTTCTGCTCTTTAAAGTACATTTACGCCACCATTACAGTTCTAGGTCATTTTTTTATGGCTCTGTATTGCTTATACAATTGAGTTTGGTGCTTTTGTATATTTTATGTTATTAATTAGTGGCCTTTTGTTTCAGCTTAAAAAAATTCCTTTTAGCAGTTCCTGTAAAGTAGGCCTAGTGGAAATGAACTCCCTTAGCTTTTGTTTGTCACTTATATGTGAAATCAAAACAAACTCATAGATGCAAAGAGTAGAATGGTGGCAACCAGAGGCTGGAGATTGCAGGGAATGGGGACATGTTGGTCAAAAGGTAACAAAAACTCAGACAGAAGAAATATATATATTTTTTTCTGAGATCTATTTCACAGCATGGTGAATATAGTTAATAATAGTGTATTGTACATTTCAAAATTTCTAAGGAGTAAATTTCAATATTCTCATCACAAACAGTGATAAATATTTGAGGTGCTAGATATGTTAATTAGCTTGATTTAATTATCCCACATTGCATCATAAATCATAATATCACTTGCACCGCATAAATATATAGAATGATAATCTGTCAATTTATAATCACATTATTTTAAAAGTACATTTATTTTCAGGATTATAAATATTTCCTCCTCTTTCCCCATCATCAACATCATCATCACAGAAATTAATATTCTGTGAAGGCTTCTTACATGCCAACCATCCTACTTAATGTTTTATAAATGTAATAGAATATTATCCTTTTCTCAAATCCATGGGGAAATTCATAAACCACATCTCATGAGAGATTCCTGAAGCTTAGTAAGTTTTAGTGACTTGCATAATGTCACACAGCATGTGTATAGTGAAGTAAGTATTCAAACCCAGATCTGCCTGAATCTGAAGCCTTTGCTCTTAATCGATATTCATGTTGCCTTTGCTTCAGGACATTGGAAATTTCATAGTAGAAATTTAAAAAAAAAGAAACATGAAAATATGCTTCTTGGGTAGCCTTCTTTACAACAAAAAGACAAGCTCAGATCGATGCTAAAATAATTAAATATTTTACTTCTGTTACTTATGCTGTTTGCCATCATACCATTTGTTAGTGAGGAGCTCAAGAAGGTAAACAGTACATGCTGTTAACAATTCCATTAGCTCCTATTAAGAATGTCTACATAACACATTTAAATAACCCATCATTTTAGAAAGGCCTGTAAGAGCTAAGCAACAGACTAAATCTATCAGAATTATCAGAACATGAAATTATTTTTAATCACCAAAATGGTCCTATTAATTTTCTGAAAGTTTTTTTATAATGCATAATTAAATAAACTGCAATATTTTCCTGATGCCTATATCATCATTTTTTCATATTATGACTATCAGAATGAATGTTTGCTAAGAGCGAATAGGAGTAAAATATAATAATTTCCAATAGAAATGATAACTGAGTACTTGTATAACAGAATTGTTTGTTTAAACCATAGGACTAGTGTTGTATCCCAGGAATTCCAATTCTGCCATTTCATTCTGCATTTGTTCCCAAAACAGTAATTAAGGACACATATTCAGCTACATGGAAGAACTAAGGAAATTTGAGTGCTTTCATATGTCAGAAATCTAAACATAATTCACTACAAGTCTCAACATTCTTTAAAGAAACCATGATTTCTTATAACTACAAGACTTTGATCCTGGTGTTTCTCTGGGCTGAGTTGGTTTGGTGGAGATCTTTGAAGAAAGGTTTCTCCACTTGACAAATTCCTACTCTCTAATGAAAAGTAAATAGATGTTTTCCAATGATCTCTTTTTACATTTTAATATTATTTAGAGATGGGGTCTACTATGTTACTCAGGCTGACCTCAAACTCCTGAACTAAAATGCCTTCCGCCTCTGGCTCCTGAGTAGCTGGGACTATAGGCTTGTGCCACAGTGCCAGGCTTCACAGAGTATGTTTATGAAATGAACACATGACAATCAGGAAGAGGGATGCTTTTACCTGAGTCAAATTAGCTACAGGAGAACAGTCTTCAGTAATGGGAATCTCTGAGGAATTACAAACATGCCCATAAAGAAAAGCCACACTTGTGAATCTCTGCAAGTCTTAAGAGTATAAAGTCAATTTAAGAAATCATGAGTCAAAGTAAAACTCCTCTCTATCACCCTTGCTAGTCAGAAACCGGCAGACAAGTTGGGGTGGGGAAATAGGAAAGCCAGCCATGTCTTCTACCATAACTGCAGGCTTCTTCCATCTGAAGTAAACTCAAGATGAAATTTAATGCTTAATTAAGTGTGAGTTTAGTTAAAAATCTTGGACTGGACTTATTGACACTGTGTTTTTAATTTAAAGTAACTTCATGACTTTCTGACTTTACGACTTTCTGACTTTCTAACTTTCTGACTGTGAGCAGAAGAGTCATGGGACCTGCTGAGTTTTTAACTAGCAGTGGGAGAACAGATAATCTCTTCCAAGTAACTTTCATAGTAATGGTGGATATCTTAGCTCAGGCTGTTACAACAAAATACCATATACTGGGTGGCTTAAACGACATTTATTTATAAAATCTCTGAAGTCTAAGAATTCCAAGATGAAGGTGCTGATGGATGTGACTGCTGGAGAAAGCCCACTTCCTGGTTTGTAGACAGCTGTGGTCTTGCTGTGTCCTCTCATGGCTTGTCCTCAGTGCCAAGTGTGTGGGAAGACAGATCTGTCTTCCTCTTCTTTTACAGGCACTAATCCCATCATGAGGGCCCCACCCTCATGACCACACCTAAACCCGGTTATCTCCCAAAGACCCTGCCTCCAAATTCTGTTCTCTTAAGGTCTGCAGTGTCCTGATCTGGAATTATTTTACAAATACATGGAGAAAAAAAAAAGGGCAATTGTGTGGAGTCAGTATGTAAGAGCCAGGAGGAACCTTTGAGCTAGTCTCATGCAGATTCTGTAAAACAGTTATTGAGGCCTGGTGAATTTACATAGGGGAATGGCTTAAAAACCAACAACAGAGGTGAATGACAAAGGCAGGTGTAGCACAAAAAATAACATAATTACTGAGTACAAACGCAGGAGTAGCACAAAAAATAACATAATTACTGAGTTCTTACTGTTTGTCAGACACTGAGTATTTCATTTAATCCTTAAATAAACTCTATTAAACACGTATATTTCCTCATTCTTCAGATAAGGATACTGACACACAGAAAGGAAGTCAAGCAACTTTCTCAAGGTAACACAACAAGTGAAAGAACAGGGCTGTGAATCTACCTCTGTTTAATTAGTCTCCAGTTCCTCCAGCTTCCAGATGTGGCTGGGCCTCATTACCTGGAAGATCAGCTACTCTTTCTTCCTCAGGTGACTAATTCAAGACCATTGCATTGTAATTAATTATAACAGTTCATAAGTGTTTATAGATGTAAAGAATAAAGCACATTTTTAGCTTCTTATTTTTACATTAAAAATAACTATAAAAAGGGATAACGGTAATAACAATGTCATCATCATAATGATTTCTCTTATGAAAGAGATTTTTTTGTCCTGAATAAATGAGATACTTTAAACTAACAGAGGTCATGAGTGGTCCAAAGTCACACATCTATTATTTAGTACACTATAATATTACTTAATGTATCCATTCAGTAAGCATTTTTTATGAACCCACTATTTTCAAAACAATGTATGAGATGACTTGGAGATATAAAATAAGATATAAAAGTAAAATAAATCAGGAAATAAAAGCAAAATAAAATAAAGATAAACCAGGATAAAAATGAGTAACCAACATATATTCATTACATTGTAAATAATTTCTAGTGGAGATTTGAAGAAAAGGTTAACACAGGAGGCCTGACATCCTTAGAATACTTGCAAAGTTGAGCTTTAGCTGGGTTCTAGGAACTTAGACTTCTGGAGGGTTTCCAAACTAAGAGTAGTTTGCTACACCTAAATTACTTGTACAGACAAGGTGGTTTATGCTGAATACTTCTTTCCTTTTGGGCATCTGGAATTCGGGTGCATGCTAGGAAGTGAGTGCCTACATGACCAGCCCCCAATCATAACATTGGGGCATTGAATCTCTAATGAGCTTCCCTGATCAGTATTGTATATTTGTCACAACTCATGGCTGGAGAAATTAAGTATGTCTTGTATGATTCCACTGGTAGAATAATAATATGGCTGTTATTTGTGGTATGGCTACTCTATATGAGGGGCTGCATTAAATACCACATAATAACACCATCTCATTCATTCTCCATAACAATGCTGTGTCACTATTATTAGTATGCTCATTCTAGGAAGAGAAAATTGGGGTTAGAATGTTTACATAACTTGTCCAGGGTAAAATTTGCCTAATGTCTGTGCTTTTAGATAGCCACTTAAAATCATTATCATGTTTTTGGTTTTTTTTTTTTTTTTTTTTTTTCCCCTATTTGGACTGAGAGAGAAATTTCCTAAATGAGACACTGATGTTGCAAACTCTATTTGGTCATATTCCAGCAGTAAATTCCGTAGCAAGCTTCATATGACTCTTTCTCATAATATGCTTCTATGCAATCAAAGCAAAGTAAGCCACTTGTCACACAGCTCAGATTGGATGAGAGGAAACTTGAATCCAGCTCTCCTAAGTCCAAATCCTCTACCACTACCTTCTCATTTAAGAGTGTTCCTGCATATGGTGACTTCAAACCTCCTGATGGAGTCTCAATGTGCTCTGCACAATAATCTTTTAGACACGCTAATTATATTCCTAGGAACATAACTACAGGGAGAAGGGGCAACATCAATCACACACTTTTTTAAAGGACATATTAAAAAGCTTGAAATGGAAATTTCTCCCTGGGGCTCCTTTCACCAATTTGAGAAACTGGAATTGGGGAGGTACTATTATTTAATCCATTTGTGCTTGACTATGCCAGTGCCCCTCTTTCCTCTCTCACATGCCAGACAAATATTATGAAGAATTTCAGATAAATGAAACATACTTTCCATAGAATGTTTCCAGAAGCTTATCCTTCTGATACCTTAGAACCCTCATTCTTGCTCCTGTCCCACCAATTGTTTGGATTTCACATCTCTCTCACCTCTTCTGTTAACATTATTATGACAATCAACATAAGATGCCCTTTTCTTTCTAGGTCTTAAAAATAGGTTATTTTGTAGACAAAACAATCAGAAAAAGATAAAGCATAGTTTAAGTCTAGAAACCACGGGCAATTTTCTTGCCCCAATAATTATTTAAGAATCACCTTCATTGGCAAGCTCTGACTTTTCATTTTTTTTTAAATAACTTTTTCAATTCAAAGTACATCCTCTCTTCTTTTGTTTATATCAGTGGCTCTTCATCTCACACAGATGATCGATCTATCTTCATTAGGTATTTCAACTATAGTGTGTTAGTTTCTTGCAACCTGGGGGGTTTCCAGGTCAGCATGCTTTAGAAACAGGTGGATTAGGGACTTGGCTATTACACTGCTGACCATCATTATGTACTTTAAGATTCATAACAAATAGAAACATGCTAGGATCAAAGAAAGTTTGTTTACGGCTTTATTTAAGCCTTCCTTGGCATTGGAACAGAAGTTTCTCACCCACGGCCTGGCAATGGGCTAACAAGTCACAGTTACATACAGTAAGTTCTCACTTAATGGCATCCATAGGTTCTTGGAAACTGCTCCTTTTAGGAAAATGACATATAGACTAATTGATATGAGTTAAATAGCTACGGCATATTTCTTGTCACAAATACGTTACCAGGCTTCTAAATAAAGACCAAAATACTTCTAACATTAAACATTGAAATAAATGAGAGCAATACATACACATAAGAAAGATTAATACAAACGAGTAAGATATTATTTACTGAATTTTTCCAGTTCAGGGTTTCAGGAGGCTGGGATCTATTCTAGCAGCTCAGGAATGGTGCTGGAAACCCACCCTGACCAGGATGCCATTCTACTGTTGGGCATACTTATACCCACACCCACACTCACTCAGACTGGAACAATGTAGACACATCAATTAGCCTGACCGGCATATCATTGGGAAGTGGTTGGAAACTAGAGTACCCTGAGAAAACCCACGCAAATACAGGGGGGACGGCCACTACACACAGACAGTGCCCTGACCATCCCCTAGCTGGGGAAGTGATTTTTTTTTCTCATTAATGTTGTAACAAAATTACATTGAATGAAATTTGAGGACCTGGCTATAGACTGTCCCCTAGTGATTGATATTTATCAAAAGTCTGTCCCTTAATATCACTTAGATCCTCAGAGAAACAAGGAATTTTTGGAGGATCAGGTAACTTTTTTTGTTGTTGTTGTTTGTGTTTTTCTTTTCTTTTTTTTTTTTGAAAAGGAGCCTTGCTCTGTAGCCCACATGGTTCAGGGCAATGCCTCTGGCCATCCTGTGAAATGCACCTAGGCCACATGTAGCAGTTGACAGTGTGAGGCAGGTGCTACATTGTTATGCTGTGAGTGAGTGCCCTAGAAAACAGCTGATATGGTTTGACTGTGTCCCCACCCAAATCTCATTGTAAATTATAGCTCCCATAATTCCCACGTGTCGTGGGAGGGAATCAGTGGGAGGCAATTCAATCATGGGAGCGGGTCTTTCTCGTGATAGTGAATAAGTCTCACGAGATCTAACGGTTTTATAAAGGAGAGTTTCTCTGCACACACTCTCTCACATAAGACATCCTTTTGCTCTTCCTTCATCTTCTGCCATGATTGTGAAGCCTCCCCAGCCATGTGGAACTCTTAGTCCATTAAACCTCTTTCCTTTATAAATTATTACTCTTGAGTTATGTTTTTATTAGCAGCATGAAAACGAAGTAATACCACAGCAGAAAACCAGCCTGAGCTTTATCAATAAACAGGCTGCAACTGAGTGTCAGTTCTTCAAGGAAGTTTTACAGTAATACTGGGAACACCAGCTGCCAGCACCTGTTGGCCTTGTGGGAGGCTGCTATTTGATTAGCCCCTCCCACTGTGCAAGCTCGAACTACCAGTCCAGGCTAGCACATTGCCAGACACCTCCAGCAGGGGGGACCCAGGTCAGCAGGAGACATTCCTCTTATCTTTTTACCCTCATCAACTACAAGAGATTTTTCTCCAGAAAGAATGACTACAGATCAGCAATCAAGAGTCAGAAGCCCCGTTTACGTGGATATCTTCCAACATATAAAGCGTTTATATTTCATGATTCTATTCAGAAATGTCACTGATTTGATCATCTTGCTGTATGTTTCACAACCCCTCTATTTGAGGACATACTAGGATAGTCTATCCTTTAAGTTAATCATTCTAAGGGTACATAGACTAGCCTTGGGAGAGGGGAATGCTTAGTTATACCTGATTTAAAGATCTTAGATGCTAAAAGCACATCTGTATAATGACTAAGTGAACGAATGAATAAAAAAAAAAAAACCCTGGAATTATTTTGACTACAGTGAAGATTTGGAATTATCTGAGTTCTCAGTTGTCCATTTGCCTGAACACTGCAATCGGCCCAACACTAAATATTGAGAAAAATGTTGACCATCTTGACTTTGCCTTGGATACTGCTTGGTAGCCTCCTAAAATTAGAAGTAGGAAGTCTGTATATTATATTTAGGCTATGATTTTCTCAATGTCCTCCTTTTTCATGAGATGTGATTCCTGGCTCCAGTTCAGATAGCTATTAAAGAATATGGCTCTGGCCAGGCACAGTGGCTCACGCCTGTAATTCCAGCACTTTGGGAGGCTAAGGAAGGCAGATCACCTGAGGTTGAGAGTTTGAGATCAGCCTTACCAACATGGAGAAACCCCATCTCTACTAAAAATACAAAATTAGCTGGGCCTGATGGCACATGCCTGTAATCCCAGTTACTTGGGAGACTGAGGCAGAAGAATCGCTTGAACCTGGGCAGTGGAAGTTGCAGTGAGCCAAGATCACATCACTGCACTCCAGACTGGGCAACAAGAGCAAAACTCCAACTCAAAAAAAAAAAAAAAAAAAAAAAGAAGATAGCTCTGAACTCACCCTAAAACATAAAACAGATGTGTGCAGGTAGTTATTTCATGGAATGTAACCTCAAATACACTGCCCATCAGTTTTTACCCAAATCTTAAGAAAATTGTGCTTATCAAGAATCACCTGAAGATTATTCCAGTCCTTCAATTCCATTGGACACTGACGTCCATTACTAGATCACTTCAAAGAAGCCTAGAATATGTACAGTAGGGACTGTCCCATTACATACTAGTCTGTTCTCACACTGCTATCAAGGGAACTGCTTGAAATGGGTAATTAATTAAAAGAGTTTTAATGGACTCAGTTCCACATGGCTAGGAAAGCCTCAAAATCATGGTGTAAGGTAAAGGAGAAACAAGAACATGTCCTACATGGTGGCAGGCAAGAGAGCATGTGCAGGGGTATTACCCCTTATAAAACCATCAGATAGGCCGGCATGGTGGCTTACACCTGTAATCTCAGCACTTTGGGAGGTGGAGGTGGGCAGATCACGAGGTCAGGAGTTCGAGACCAGCCCGACCAACATGGTGAAAACCCATCTCCACTAAAAATAAAAAAAAATAGCTGGGCATGGTGCGTGTGCCTGTAGTCTCAGCTATGCAGGAGGTTGAGGCAGGAAAATTGCTTGAATCCAGGAGGCGGAAGATTGCAGTGAGCTGAGACTGTGCCACTGCACTCCAGCCTCGGCAACAGAGGGAGGCTCTGTCTCAATCAATCAATCAATCCACCAGATCTTTGGAGACTTACTCACTGTCATGAGAACAATACCGGCAAAACCTGCCTCCCATCAGTTCCCTCCCAGGACATGTGGTGATTATGGAAACTACAATTCAAGATGAGGTTTGGGTGGGGACACAGCCAAACCATATCACATCATATCTCTCAACAGATTTGTATCTACCGATCTGTGCCTTAGTTTGATGGGGTCAATCTCTAGTGACGAATAATATAAAAATACTACTTCGAAAACCTAATCAGAATATCTGACATATGAATATTGTTGAAAATGTTGCTTATCATACTACGTATTAGCTTGAAATTTTTCTGGTCACATCATACAATGCATAAATAGTGACACTGCTTCTGAGTATCTCTTCTATTTTTATTTTATGGGCACTAGAAACTCTGTGGTTCCCTTTTTGTACCAGCTGCTGAAAACTTACAATCAAACTTGTGGCCCAATTAAAGAAATTACACAGGACTAAAATAGAATTTTTATATCATAATATTATACATGGCTTCACAGTTTCATTCTAATCCTTATTTTTCTTTGCCCCCCACCCTGTCTATTTTTCAGTATAAATATTTTAAATTGTTGTATATTTTTAGGAAAGATGCCTTGCATGATGGCTGGAACAAGCTGGGGAATAAATATTATATAAATAGTATGCTAGTTACTTATGAATGTGCTTGAATAAAGTCATATTGGCAGTCTTCATTCCGTCCCCTACAATTAATGGCTCATGCACACACACACACACAGTACACACACACACACACACACACAGACACACATTGCTGAGTCCCAAGCAAAAGGCAGTCCGTGGATTTCCTATGACATCTCTAAGGGAACTAACCACTGTAAAGAGGCTTGGCGCCCAAAACCCTCGCTGGTATTTCTGCCTAAATTGCTCCTCTAAACCATCACTGCAGGAAACACTTTTTGACCAACACATTCCTTCTTCCTGCTACAGATAAAGTTGAATTTCCTTTGAGATAGCTTTCTACCCTACAAAAAGGCTCTAGATTGCTTTTTTTTTTTTTGAGATGGAGTCTGGCTCTGTCACCCTGGCTGGAGTGCAGTGGCACTATCTCGGCTCACTGCAAGCTCTGCCTCCTGGGTTCATGCCATTCTCCTCCCTCAGCCTCCCGAGTAGCTGGGACTATAGGCACCCACTACCCCGCCTGGTTAATTTTTTTGTATTTTTAGTACAGAAGGGGTTTCACAGTGTTAGCCAGGATGGTCTTGATCTCCTGACCTCATGATACACCCGCCTTGGCTTCCCAAAGTGCTGGGATTACAGGCGTCAGCCACCGCACCTAGACTAGATTGCATTTAAACTGTTACTGGATTCTGTTTATATGTTTATCTCCACTACTAGACTATGGAATCCCTTCGACTGGTCTTATTCTTTTCATATCCACAATACCTCAAACATAACAGGTATTCCATAAGTGAAATTTGGAATCAGAAATTATTAATTTAAATTAGGTAGAAAAACCAAAGTCCTGAAAGGATTTAAAATTAGAAATGTCATTTCTAGTATCCTAATATAAGTAAATTATTTCAGTGGATTAATACAAATTTTTCTACAATCTGTTTTTTTAGATATAGAGATGAAAGCATCACTAATCAACAGTGTTCCTATTATAAGAGCATTCCCAGATATGTCCAACATTTTGCTGATGGGACAGACATTTAGAACTTTGGATTTAGAATATCAGTTTTTCGTACTCAAACATTAACTTAGAGGCAGCCTGAAATAGAGGTTAAGCGGGGGTTTGATCTCTGCCTTTATTTTTTGTAATCTCTTTGCCTTGAGGAAAATTGCTCGAGCTCTCTGATCTTCGGTTTCTCAGATGTAAAATACAGCCATACTACCTGCCTCATGGGGTTGTAAGGATCAAAAGAAATCATGCTACATAAAGCCTTCCACTCAATGCAGAGGCAAAATAAGGGCTCAATAAATGGTAGCAATTATAGTATCTGTGCACACAAAGCACTGTTCTAGGCACGAGGATACAAAAATGAGTAAGACATGCTCCCTTGTCCTCGAAGAAATTACAGGTTATTGGCAAAAACTGCATAAGTAGGCTTTCACTGGATCACGATAAGTGAATTGCAGAACTGTGGATATAGTATTGTGAGAACAGAGAGTAGTGGCACGTAGTCCCTTAACCTTGCATCGCGCTGTGTGCTTTAATAATGGCAGAATAATAATTGGAGACATTTAAGAATGTATTCTTCTTCCCTGTAACAATGTATAATCCTGATGTGACAATGAGGCTACCATTAAGCTAAACAATAATTAAAAAGAGAAATTATCAGAGGACTTCTAAAATTGAAAGCCTTTATGCGGATATAAGAGGAGGGGGGAAGATCTCAAAGGGAGATGCACCAGCAAAGTTATGTCTTTCCTTTCCTCCCCAGTTTCAGATGGAAAAACCCTTCCAAGTTAGCTTAAGGGAACAGAGTTGAAGGGGACACAAGAGAGTTGCTTAGTTGATCTGTCTGTGTGCCTCAACCACTGTGAGCTCAAGGACAGATGGTGAGGGAAGGATGAAGGTATGCGAGAGGATTTCCTTTGGCATTTCGAGGATCAGAAAGAAGAGAGGACATGGGCCTCTTTTAGTCTTTTTTGGACCTCTAAGGGGTGAATGGCAGTGAGGAGGCTTAGAATGATGAGTCACTACTTATAGCCTGGACTTTTCTATAGCAAGTGTGTGACTGAATGACACAGAGAGATTAACTTTGATAATCATGGCAAGACAAGGGCAAGGAAACGTATATCAAAAAGACAAAGTGTGGTTAATTCCCACTAGGGCTTAGGGGAGGGCACCAACACATCTCCATGTGGGACCAGTGACAGGGGACCTCATGGGTGCCTGAAGCTTGCCCAGTTGTTATTTCAGCATGCTCCTTACATGACTATGCAGTGGATTGCATTGGCAGTGAAGACCAGTATGACATCAAGGCAGACGAAGTTCCTGCATAGAGGGGCTCCTCCTCAAGGAAACTGTGCTGGCAGGAGAGTAAGCTCTCTGGAGCTTGCAGTCAACCCCAGGGAGAAGCAAGAGGTAAACTCTCCAGGAGAGGAATCTAAACAGAACGTGATCGAATTACACATCTTATAGACAAAGAACCAGCGCATTGCGCTGAAGCTGATTCTATCTGAAAGTGACCAGATTTAGTTTCTGCAGATTTAGTATCAAAACGCTGCAATGCACTTTAGAAAAATAGTTACATTTTCACCTTATGGGAATCTATGTTTGTGAAATTTATACTTGCTACTTAGCATCTGCCTCTTTTGTGATTCTCTGGCAGGTCAAGCGCCAAAGGGAAAAAATAAAAAGTATAATAAGGTCCATGTAGACCCATACATGCTGTCTTGTTCAGGTATCTTGATGCCACGCATAGGGCCCACAGCGGTGTGGCTGCTGCATTTCTGATAGATTTGTGACATGTATTTGTGACTGAAATGACTAATGATTATAAAGATCATAAACATACACTACGGAGACGAATTCTGTTTTTGTCATCCTGGACTGTTTCAGAAAACATTCACCAGGCTATGGTTTCCAGTTTTGATGTACAGAATAAATTATGTTCATAGGATCAAGATACTTCTGTGGCCTTGCTCTGGATAGTCCATGCACAATTTCTGGCCCAGAAGCTGTAGCCTTATATTTACATCAATGCAAAAGCATATTGGAAGACTAAGTGAGAATGTGGAGAGGGTAAAGAGACACTTGGGTGCCCTTAAAATAGGAACATGTAAATCTTTCTGAAACTCTAGCACTTTATAAACAACCTTAAGTTACCAATTACTTGTTTAAAACAAAAACAAAAACCTCACAGCATGTGTGTGCACAGAACATCTGCTCCAGCCTGTGACATCCTGTGAGGTTAGAGTTCCTGCCTCATCCAGTTTTGTATCCACAGTGCCCTCCAAAATGCTGGTGTATATAGAAGAGATTCAGTAAACATTTAATTCAAGTCCATTTGCAATATTAGAACCCTTGGAAACTTTTTTTAATTAAAAAAAAAAAATCCTTCTGAAATTCTATGCCCAGAATGTGTGAGTGCTAAAATAATTGAAAAGTTTGTCAGGAGGATTGGAAGAGAATGCATTTTATAACAGACTAGTCTGTCACAATAAAGTTTTACATATTCATATGCATATACATTTACAAGCATCTATTTTCATATGACACATTTTATTTTTCCTTTTGTGCCTACCAGTAAACTTTTTTGTCCCAATATAATGTTATTAAATGTTTTATTTTGTCAATAATGACTTCTTGCGATTCTTTCAATAATTATAATACTTACAGATTTCAATATAATAAAATCCCTTATCCACAGATAAGGATGCTGAGATTCACAGGAATTAAGAGACTTTCTCAAGGCATCATCTGTCACAGACACTTTGCAGAGGATTGTCAGATCATCAATTATAAATACCGCTTAAAGATAAGCCAAAGAAATTTCAATGGGAGATAGTAACAAATATTGCTCTGTCATGCATTGAATCAGGAGTCACTAATCATACTAAACTATATATATAAATAGATTATATTACTAGAACACAAAGGAGTTCTGCAAACTCCTTTGCAGTTTCTCCAAATAATTTGGAGAAATATTAAAAGAAAAATAAATAGATTTGAAAAAGAGGATTTAGTCTTATTTAAGCCAAAAAAAAGCTTAAATCCATCTACCACATAAGCAAATCCCTACACATTAAAGTCACACTATCATAGCTTTCTACAACAAGAATATATGAGTCAAAGGAGAGAGGTGTCATATGTTCAAATATGTTTGCCTTTTTCTCTAAGTAGAGACATTCCCTTCTATGTGCTTATCACTTTTCTGTGCCTTTGACACTGCATAAAATATTTGGTTAATAGTTCCTTCACAATCTGTTAGGTTCCTCTCTTAATCAGCTGCATTATAGTGTAGCCAAGTTTCTGTCTATATATATATATAGTCAGAAACTTGGCTACACTATAATGTGTTGCATGTTGTATTGGATGCCAATCAAGTGTCAAGAATATATTCTTGACACTTGATTGGCATCCAATACAATTTTTTTTCTGGCTTATCTGCCATTACTTGTGTCCCTGAGATCTGTCACGTTTCAACCCTAGCATATCACATAACACACTGTATTATAAGCATTTAGTTATTTTTATGTTTATCTACTACAATGTAAGTTCCCTGATGGCAAAAACTCTATCAAACTGGCTTCTTAAGGTGCCTCATATACACGGTAGGTATTCAAGTATATGTTGATCAAGTCAATGAGCAAGAGAAACAACGTTAAGTGCTTGATATTGAGTGAGAAAACTTTATTATAGGGCCTAGGAAGCTAATCTACACAGATTTAATCAACTGTTAATCCCCATGAGAGGGAGCATGAACTATAGTCAGTATCATGACCCACATCAGATTTGCCCCACATGCACCATCTCCATCTGCTCCCCAGTATACCTGCTCCAAAAGAGAGAGAATACAATAGGCAAAATTCCCCTACCCCTACCAAGACATTTGCAACCTAATTACTAGAACTCGTGAATATTTTATGTTACATGACAAAAAGGGACTTTACAAATCTAATTATGGTTATAGTAGACCTAAAAATGGGGAGAACATCCTGGATTACTCAAGTGGTCCCAAAGGAAACAAATGAGCCTCAAAAGGAGAGAATTATCTCTGGCTGGAAGCATAAGAGATGTGGCAGAATGAATATCAGACAGTCTTCAAGTATGAGAAAAATCAGACATATCGTTGCGGAGTCTGAGATGCAGAGGCCTGTGGACAAGAACCAGAGGGTGGTTTCTAGAAGCTAAGATCAGCCCCTAGCTGATAGCAAGGAAGGGGAAACCTCAGTTCTACACCAGAAAGCAAGTAGATTCTGCCAAAATCCTGCATGATCCTGAAAGAAGATGCTCTCGTAGGGCCATCAGATAATACCCCAGGGCCAGTCAACACCTTGATTTTGGCTTTTAGAGACCTAGAGCAGAAAAACCAGCTGAGCCCATCTGGAATCCTGACCCATGAAAACTATGAGAAAATAAATATTAGCTGTTTAAATCACTATGTATATAGTGATTCATTATTGCCACAATAGAAAACCAATACAGAGGGTTCCCGAAAGTGATTCCTACAAAGGATTTAGGAATCTATAGCACAGTCACATCTATGCAGGGGAGAGGTTCGTGTCCACAAAGGTTGAAAAACACTTATTTTGATGACATTTATCTCCACGAAGAAAGCAAAACGTTTATTTGAAGATTTTTCAGTGTTGTAGGTATTAAGGGATCCTGGGTAGACACAATAGCCCTTTCCCCACATTAGGTAAAATAAGAGATGAAAAAGACCTTTTAAGGTCAAGTGGGCTGTTTCTTAAGAATGGAGTTATTAGGTAGTCTTGAACAGTGATGCTTTTAAGGAGAAATACATTTCAGAAGGTTTGAGTCAGAGAAACTCCCATCTCGGACTCATCCTGGTCTTCTCTTCTGACTGTAGCTTTTTCATGTATGCATTTATTCAGAAATGCATGAAATCATGCATTAAGACTTTCATTTATTCATTTGTCCATTAATGCAAGGTACTATGCTTAGTAAGGGAGAGACAAGATTAAATTACATGTAGTCTTAACCCTCCATAAGCTTACAATGAGGAGAGATATATATAAAATGATAACAAACAGATATAAAGTGATAATCCTTACATACCATAAGCTTGCCACTTTACCAAAAATGATCCACCCCATGCCTAGCACAGGTCTCTGTTTTAAACTCACCCTATCCCCTACCATTCCATTCTGTATCTACTGAGTCACTGAAATTGCAATCTCTCTCTCTCATCTTATGTTTATTATTGAAATCAGGACCCACTTAAATACACATCTCTGTCTTGTCCTCATTCTATGAAGAGCACTTTTGTTTTCTGGTCTGTCTGCCTAACTTGGGTCTCAGGATCTTACATGGAGAGCCAAAGTGCTTGAAAAATGAAATTACATATGGTAGGCAGAATCATAAAATGACCTCCTCACCTTAATTGCTAATACAGAATATCATGAAATACTATATCCTGATTTTAAGTGCCTTTATCCTCTCATAGACAACTTTTGTTTGAACTAGCCAAATTGATCTTCTAAGCCCCATTACCCAGAGCAGCTCCCTCCTGACAATCCCATTTTCCCCAGTGGTGCCCTATGTGGTCAACTTGACACTAGAGAATCAGAACAAAGTCAGAAAATCAGACAAGGAACTCAAATTAGCACTACTATGGAGGGATGAAAGTTGAGTGCTAAATATTCTAGGACTGGCTCTAATACCAGACTGCTCACAGTGTAGGGTGACCAATCATCATGATTACCTGGGACCATTCTGGTTTTTGCACTGAAAATCCTACATCTCAAGAAACTCATTCCCAGGATGTTAGAAGCCACAGCATTCACAGATGGACGTAGAAGGGCAGCGGAAAAGCATAAAACACATATGGTAGCAAAAAGGAGGTGGAGGGAGCTGAAAGCAACACACTTTTTGGTGTCAAATGGATATGGCATAGATTATCTTTCATATTTTTCCCTCTGACCATTGATAGTGGCAACCATCATTTGCAGTTGACATTATTGCATTGCTCTGGGTATGTGACTTTAGTGTGCAATGAAAGTGCATCATAATCATGAATGACAGTCCGTCTCTGATTGGCTGAAAGAATGACTCATAGCTGAGCATCAAGATAGTGTTAGTTTAATGTTTAGATCATGTTTTCTAAGTATTCAAATAATAAAAATAAAAATGATTACAATACTAGCACCAGTACATTCAGATACCAATAAAAAAGAAAATTAAACCAAAGTGATCTTTTTATGATTGGAGGAAGGACATATACAACCAAATTAGGGAGGTAAATTATCTAAAGAGAGCATACAGCCAGGCATGGTGGCTCATGCTTGTAATTCCAACACTTTGGGAGACTGAGGCAGGCAGATCACTTGAGGTCAGGAGTTTGAGACCAGCCTGGCCAATGTGATGAAAAATGCAAAAAGTATCTGAGTGTGGTGGCACACACCTGTAATCCTAGCTACTCAGGAGGCTGAGGCGGAAGAATTGCTTGAACCTGGGAGGCAGGGGTGGCAGTAAGCCAAGGTCATGTTACTACACTCCAGCCTGGGTGACAGTGTAAGACTCAATCTCAAAAAAAAATAAAAAAATAAAAAAATAAGGGAGTGTTCTGTATATACACAATATACAGAAAGGAAAAAAACCAAAACCAAAACAAAAAACACTGGAATTGGGAACGGAAAGAAAGATATGTGAATTTGTGAGACTGAAATTCACAAGCCCAGAATGAGACAGCTAAGTACATCTAAAATAATAAAAATTCTTAAATCTCCCCCAAAGACACCAGTGCCCAGTAGAAAACAGCAGTTGTTGAAATAGTCTGGGAATACCATATGAACGGACAAACATTATCTTCTGGTTCTCCTGATTGCTTTAGTAAAGTTACAGTTCTTGATTTCAGAGACTGCAACTAAATTGACTTGTGACAAACAAACCAGGACATTTTGACAACAGTTCAGACTGCTTCTCACATAATAGTGCTGTTTTTGTTCCGTCTTACCAATGTAATTTTCTATACTAAAAAAAAAAGGTGATACAGTAAACCACAGAAACAAGTTGAAGTACGTTGATTTGAAAACTGTAGTTTCAAACTGTTTTCTTAATTTGTATGAACATTTTAATAAAACTGCAGAACAAATAATATGATTAATACCTTGTTTAAATACAAACTAGACTTTGCTGATCCATCTGCATTTTTGGCAAACAGTACGATTACAAATTTTGGAAGATTTCTTCAGCCTGGAAATTTCTTACCAAAGAAAATGAAAAGGTCCACTAAAAGCCTGGCACACCTTATGTCCATGTAGAAGAAGTGTTATGATGTGTTTTCCTGACAAACTGACACTTTCATAAGGAAAGTTTTTGACTTCTCAGTTCCCTCAAGATGTGCAGAAGCACTTAGTGAAATTTTTTACTTTGTAAAATGGAAAGACAAACTCTCTTTAGACAGGGGCCTACAAGATGGCTATCATTGTTACCTGCCAAAGAAAAGATGTTAAATGTTGATCTGCCACTATTTTCAAACTTTGGAATAAAAGGAACATTCTTCTCTAATACGGAAATACATCGAGGATAAAAATGGAGAAAGAGGCCGGGCACGGTGACTCACACTGTAATCCCAGCACTTTGGGAGGCCGAGGTGGGTGGTTCACCTGAAGTCAGGAATTTGAGACCATCCTGGCCAACATGGTGAAAGTCCATCTCTACTAAAAATACAAAAACTAGCTGGGTGTTGTGGCACGCAGCTATAATCCTAGCTACTTGGGAGGCTGAGGCACGAGAATCACTTGAACCCGGGAGGCAGAGGTTGCAGTGAGCTGAGATCATGCCACTGCACTCCAGTCTGGGTGACAGAGTGAGACTTTTTCTTTAAAAAAAAAAAAGGAGAAAAGGATTATAGTAAAACAGAAATTTATCTATTGTTTCTCCAAAGCTATTTGATGATCTTTGAAGAAGTGGTAAAGAACATGGAGAAGGATGGACTGGCTGGACCTGAGCTATTTAATGTTATATTAAATTGCAACAAAAATTCATACAGTAAAAAATAAACTCACAGTTTGGAAATAAGATTGCTTTACAAATTAAAAGAAAAAAAAAAAGAAGAAGAAGAAAAGGAAAGAAAAGATAGAAAGTCACCAGAAAAGGGAAGCCAAGTTAAACAGGAGTTTCTTAGTTTAACTAAAACTGTAACTTCTTTAAAATTCAGCCCACTTTCACAAATTCAAATTACCTCAGTGCTTAAAACCATTTTCCCTGAGAAAGAGAGGTTTACCTTAGGATGAAAACCAGTGTGCTTCAGAGTGCTTTAAAATGATGAATATCTTTAGGTGTGGATTGCCTGTATAGTGAATGTATAGATACTAAAGGATCTGATTAATAAAAAAGTGATCTATTAAAACATACATGCAGATATAAAGTGGATTTATTTTTTTTTGGAAAGCAGGAAACAAATTCCTATAAGTCTACAAGCCCACTGTTGGTAGTAAGTAAGAATCCTAACTATCCCATGCTCAAATACTTTTTTAGAGAGTATATTTAGCTTGATATCATCACAATAGAATGGCACCAGGTATCACTGAAATGTGGGCTTTATATAAAAGCAGATCTGTAGGATAAAGTAAATTTTACATGGCTACATTTAGTTTTCCACCACATGAAATAAACGTAAGGTGTCCTGAAGGCTGCAGGCAGTTAAGAGAAGTATTATTAGAAAAAGAAACAAAAAGAATAAAAATATCCTACTGTAATATGGGACAGGTAGAAATACGTCATTGTTATTTTTTTCTTGAATATAGGTCGTATCTGTTTTAATTAGTGCTATTGTTCCTATGAGTTCTATTAATAATATCTACTTCACAGGACTCTTGAATGCTCTCATATAAAGAATTATTACATTTGTGTACATTTGTGTAATTTTTGTATGTATTAATGTAGACAATAAATTATAAAATTCTGTTACAGAGTTTAAAAGTGTTAAATTTCTGTACCAAACAACAGGGAGAAACATTATAAAAAATTGCTATAGTTTTCTAGGCAGAGTATTTGGTTAATTAGTCATACTATTAATTACTGCTAATTGCTACTATTAAGTATTTTCATTGCTGTTTTGTTTAAACAATAGCAGTTATGTAACAGAAAAATTGATATAAAGAGTACACAATTTTAGATGAAAACTTTACTTTTTCATATTTTTATGTGAAAGTAAGAACACGCACTGTATACATATAATTATGTTTTTAAAATTATCAATATCATTATCACTATGATTTATTTTTTGTCTGATATTACTGTGTCCTTGATTGGCTCTCTAAAAAGTTGGTCACAGTACAGAAAAGTCATCTGTGCAGCTTTTAAAAATAAAGATTCTCAGGCCCCACACCTAGTGTAACGGATGGGTAATAAAGGGTAGGGATTTGTATTTTAAAAAGCACCCAAGTAATTCCAATGTATAGCCTAGTTTGGGAAGCACTGTAGTATTTCCCTGGAGGCTGAAGAATTCTTAGAGTTTTATCTCAGATTCAGTAAGTATTTTACTCAAATGACAAAATGGCAGCACTATATATATGAAATATGAAAATACTAACAATTTGCATTTTACGCCAACTTCCTCAGGGTTAGAGTTTTACCTTTATCTTTGTCTGTCTGGTGACAAGGCAGACAAAGGCTAGATACCATCTTTGGTGAGAAGTAGCTGGCAGGAGGGAGATGGTGGAGGGAGTGGTAGGAACACAGGTGGCCAGCTGCCTGTATGTGGATCCAGACTTTACTATTCACCAGTAGCAGGGCTGTGGGCAAGTGAATTTTTCTTAACCTTATTTTTCTTAACTATATGATGAAGATAACAGATTGTACTCAAAATGTTACAGTGCCTGGAACTTTAAAACTGTTCCATAAATATAAACTAAATAAAGGAAAAGGACAATTGGAATTCATTCTCTTTATTGTTCAGATTCCAGTCTCCAGATGGAAACCCAGTAGAACTAGGAGTTACTTTTTTAGTGGAAAAATATCTAGATCTGGGATATATAGTGTAGGAAAACAGAAAATATAGCCATTGTATGGCTTCACATTTCTCATTTCTTATTTCACCTTGAACCATCTGAGCCCTGGTTTCAATCACTTTACAATGAAATTTTAATATCTTTTTTTCACAGGACTCCTCTGAATAAAAAAAAAAATGAAAAAGATTTGAAAAAAGTGCTAATGAATATTAAAATGTTAGGTAAATAGAAAATATTACCTTCTTCATGTGTGAGTTCAAAACTATTCCTTGTATTTGTAGCGCTAACATATGAATTAGAAATAAAATATAAAGTTGTAAATATGGACTGAAAACAAAGTTTTGCTAGAGGTTGGATACTTTTATGAATTTGTTTTATGTTTTGTACAGTGTTTACACTCAGGAGAGAAGAATAGCAGTTGTGATTTTCATATTATTGATATGCTTGATGAAGTCTGATGGAAAAAGAAAGAATTCTGTCAATCTCTTGAGGTCGATGATGTTTTTCTTTCATATTGTAATTCTTGTTTTCCTTCTGTATTTGATTGATAATGTACATTGTACCTTGTACCTCGATAAATATTCCATGCTGACTGAACACTAATGAATCGAGATTGTGAACAGGAACTCACAAATTATAGAACTATCATTTAAGCTCATTCAAATTTCTAAACTTGACAGCAAATACTCACAACTGGGTGAGCAGGGAAACAGTCCAAATTTTACACTACTAGAAAGATAATTAAACTGAGAATCAACATTTGAGGATATTTCTCCCAAACACTCACAGGTCCTTAATTCTGGAGCCCAAGGGAGAAACAGTGGATAGCAGTAGATGTCTTCTTATAAGGGTTGGCAGCCTATTTTCCAAGCCTTACAAAGGTTGAACACTATAATCAAAATGCCTAATGTTATCATCAAAAAACATTTTTTGACCACAGAGTTGATGTTTCTTTACTAAGAAATCTACTAAGGACCTCAGTAAAAGTCCAATTGTAAGGCTAGTTGTGCCACATCAGAACACAATCATGCTAGAGAAATCCAACACTCTCCCAGATCTTTGACACATTATATGAGTGGTCTTGGGCTAAAAGCTTATAGGTTTAACATCTTTTTATACTGTAGAATTATGAAAGAGAAAAATTATTATTATTTTGTAAAATAAAGTTCTTCTGGAAGGCAGCTCCACATAGATGAGATATTTTTATTACATACCTGTTAAATTTCTATAATTGGTGGGTTTTGATGAAGAAACAGCTTAACCTCCATGATAACATTTACTGTGTTTTGCCTCAGAGAAATTGCTACCATTTTTTTCCAAAGTAAATGCGTATGTGTGTGTGTATATACCACATCTGTACTTTTCACAATAAACCTGCATGAGAGATACAATTACCTTTAGAATACAGATAAGAAAACTGATATTCAGGTCATGTGACTATGTGACTTATTCCAGTGCAAATGCAAGTAATATGTGATAAAAACAGAAGTTAAATTCAAGTCTATGTGAACTTCTGGCTAAAATGGTGACATATAAGTAGTTTTACTTTATTCTCCATCAAAACTCTCCAGGAACATAAAAAGAATAAAATAGAACAGATGCAGTGGCTCACACCTGTAATCCCAACACTTTTGTAGGCCAAGCAGGGAGGACTGCTTGAGGCCAGGAGTTACAGACTAGCCTGGGCAACACATTGAGACCCTGTCTCTAAAAAGAATTTAAAAATTAGCTGGACATGGTAGCACTGTAGTCCCAGCTTCCAGGGAGGCAGAGCCAGGAAGATGGCTTGAACCTAGGAGTTTGAGGCTGAAGTGCACTATAATTGCACTACTGCACTCCAGCCTGGGCAAAAGAGCAAGACCTTATCTCAAAAACAAATAAACAAATAAATAAAAACATCAAAAAGATGAAACACAGAGGAAAATACAGCAACACTACTTTGAATAGAAGAAACCATACAATGTCAAATCACAAACATAAAAAGCATTACCTTTCAAATGTCTTGAAATCTGGGCCAATAAGAGGGGGCATCAAACCCTGAAGCATACCTTCTCAGAACTTCAGCAAGACATAGTTTTTTTATATAACAGGTGCTGCTGTCCTAAAATGCCCATTCAAAAATTATCTGATAAAAGTGGTGAGCTCTAGGGACATGGACACACCACAGAAAAACACAAACAATGCCTCTCTAGAGACCGAATTTCATCTAGAACGTCAGGGAGGTAAAGCTGAAGGAAGAGGGCAGTGCCGAGCCTTTTTCTGTGGACAATCTAGCCTCCTGGCTGAGGGAAATGTGGAGGGGAGGCACAGCCACCATTAAGATGGCAACTCACCAGGTTGTTCAGGGAGTTGGTTTATGAGGTGAATACTTGCAGATGGTCTAGAGTTTGTTACTGTTTTGAGTCACTTTTGGCCTATAGGACTCCTCCTTGTAGACAAGTGTAGGTATAAACACTATGACTCTCCAGAACTTAGGAGCATTGATGCGTGTCTGAGAAACAGATGGTTTCACTCTCAGTCCCTTTACTAGTACACTTTAGGCTTCATAGACATAAGGAATGAGTGCCCAGCACTAGAGCCATACCCAATACTTAACTGGTATTGAATAAGCATTTGTAAAACTAAACTGAAAACAAACAACAGAACTCTTCCATTTTAACTGAGAATCCTCAGTGATGAAACTGTGAGTTGGCAGTGACTATCAATATACATTTTTGGAAACTTAATACTTATTAGCATTAAACTGGCCCATCATGAGTACTTAATTTACATATTAATGACTGAATAAGGACACTTTGGAAACGCTTAGACATTGTTTTATTCTGATTTCATGTTAACTTTGTTGGATCCTTTCACACTGTACTAAGAATGCCTTTTTTCTCTTATTTAAATGATTTTTATCGTGAGCAAGGTAAACCGAATCAGTGGACTCCAAGCACTAACTGCTTAGTCAAGAGTTATGAAAAAGACCAGAGCATATATACACTAGTTAGTGATAGGCTGAGTACTTACTTTGAGCCTACTACTTGCTGATATAATCTCATGTATTCCTCAAAACAACCTTGCATTGTCAGGCTTATTTATCTGTCTTACAAACTGAAAATCTCATATGCCGAGTGGCTTGTTTGAGATCACCTAGTTAGTAAATGGCAGTGTTGAGAGTGCTTGGATCACTGAATTCAAAGCCTGAGTTCCATATAGGTTAGTGCTTTCCACAATGAGTTATCTTTAAAAGGATAGATACATTTGAATTAATTAAAATGTGGGATGAAGTCAGAAAATAAATACATAAAGTGTAGCAATTATGTTCATTCCTCATGGGTCATTTCCCAAAGAAGAAAATGTCATGAAATTATTTTAAAGCAGAGATCAATAAAATAAGACATTGAAAAAGAAATACCCTTCTTGGATTTTATGTTGCAATCACATTAATATTCTCCCATGAAGAGGAATAAGGAAGATAACAGCTATATCTATTTAAGTTGTAAAATATTATGTAGTATCCATAAATAATGAAATTGCTTAATAAATCTCCACATTTAATTATCTTTCTCCATTGTATTCAGTTTTCATTTTTGAACTATATTTCATGAAGCATATAAACATTGGACTTCATCCGAAAGGTCTCGTAAATTAAGCACCAATATCTTGACTCTATCTGAAGACTTAAATGCCACAATCTAAAAGAGAAATACAATAATACGAAATAAACTCTCTTTGCATAGTCATTGAATCATGCTGGAAAAGTAAACAATGCATTTTGATACTTTTTCCCTCAAATATAACTTCAGTTACAGCAGTGACAGGAGAGACAGGACATTTCAATACAATTCCAGATGAGGAGCACCACCCCTTTCCAAATATTCACCTCTAATAGTCATTTTTATTATCCAATCTGACAGCACAGGCATACAAAGTTCAGAAATTTCTTATTCACAGCTAGTTTAATCTAACCTTTGATATGACTGAATGAGCTGTGTAACAATATTGAACAAGAAGAAAAATCAACCAAAAGCAAAGAGACCTAAAGTTTATTTAGACCATATGTCTTTTCTGTTGATAAATAGTTTGTTTCCATATGGCACTATTAATCATTTATTGATTCATGTAGAAAATATCTATTGAATGTCCAGTGCATTCAGATACTAGAAAAACAATAAAAACACAAGTTGCCTCCCTTCATTTAGCATACAGTTGTAGTGGAAAAATAATTGTCAAATACTAATTTTTATACTGATAATTTCTTCCCCTTTTCATCACCATCCTCAATGTAAGTGGTTAGCACACTCTGGGTTTATTACACATGTAGAAGCATATCACCAGGCCAAAAACTGGCTATCCATGGGTTTCAAAATTTTTTTTTTTTTTGAATGTAGTTTCACTCTTCTTGCCCAGGCTGGAGTGCAATGGCACTATCTCGGCTTTCTGCAAGCTCCACCTCCCAGGTTCAAGAGATTCTCCTGCCTCAGCCTCCCAAGTAACTGGGATTACAGGCACCTGCCACCATATCCAGCTAATTTTGTATTTTTAGTAGAGAAGAGGTTTCTCCATCCTGGTCAGACTGATCTCTAACTCCTGACCTCAGGTGATCCACCCACCTCGGCCTCCCAAAATGCTGGAATTACAGCATGAGCCACTGCGTCCGGCGAGGTTTCAAAACTTCTAAATCCCAGAGAGGAAGATGAAGGCTTACCTCTTGCTGTCCCCACTCCTCCTCCTGTAGAATCTGGCAAGACACCATTATCTTTTGCCCAGAGCCTCCCTAACTAGTATGCCTGTCTCTATCCTTGTTGCTTAAAAGTCTGTTCTCCATATGTGGGTAATCCTTATAAAACTTAAACCATACAATGTCACACCTTTGTTCAAACCCCTCCAGTTTCTTCCCATCAACACGGAGTAAAATCCAAAGAACGTGTAATGGCTGACAATGATCTCTAAACTCGTCCTCTTCTCTCTTCCCTCTCTGAACTCATGTGCATTTCTTCACTGCCTCTGGGTTACTGAAAGAAGGCTACAATATGACAAGCCATTTTCAGAAAAAGTAAAGATCAAGGAGGAAACACTTTTCTCTGTGGCCATAGTCTATAAAACACCTTCTTCAGTGGCTGATAAGCAATTTTAAGTATCTTGGCAAGAAAGAAGACAAGAGGATATTTTTAGCTTTTCCTAATTCTAATCTGTGAATATTGTCTCTGACAGACAAGGCAAAGAAAACTGAACTTTTAGGATGAGAATGCATTCCTTGATTTAGAGATTAGTTAAGATTTAGGCTCTGTATAGACTGTTCCCAACCCTTGTTTTTTATATGGTATTTGTGAAATGTGCTTTTCTTCTTAGCCCTAAGTAATAAAAGATAGTCCTAGTGTCATACTGGCCCTGACATGTTCTTTCTCAATTATCATTCAAGCTACCCTAACATGTATTGGCTGATACACACCACATGTTAAGTAGAATTCTAGACACTGGGTATAGAAAAATGAATAAGGGAAAACCTCTACCTCTAACGGGCACATGCTTTCTACTGGCAGAGACAGAGCCTGTGGCATCACCACTGCCTTTGGTTACAAAGAAAATATCAGGGCCTAGAAATTAAACTTAAGCATGTGTATTCTTAAACAAGTCACTTGACTTCTCTTAGCTTTAGTTTCATCATTCACCAAAGGCTATGTGAGGATTTTATGATTAGTTTTACATAGTGATCCTAGTTTACTGGTTGCACATCATAAGTACTCAAGAAGAGGTAATTTTTCAAACAGATGAGAAGTGTTTCATAGTATTTCTATGACTTCAGACTCCTACGCAGAGCCAGCCTACACATGGATAATTTACTCAGAAATGATCAGTTTAGAAGCAAATTAAGGCTGAGGTGGGGCTATGGCAGTGGTTGGAGTCAGGAAGTAAACAGGAAGAGCACATGTCCATACAAATTCTAGATCAACTTTTGTGTTTTTGGAGAATGGCTTTATTTTCATCTTTTTAATGGTCTTTTAATATGTATGAAGGTTAGTAAGCAAATCAATTGATCTTAGCCATTATGACAGAACCAAGTGATATGGTTTGGCTGTGTCCCCACCCAAATCTCATCTTGAATTGTAGCTCCCATAATCCCCATATGTGGTAGGAGGGACCTAGTGGGAGGGAATGAAATCATGGGGGTGGGTTTTCTGTACTGTTCTCATGATACTGAGTGTGTACCAAGAGATTTGATGGTTTTATAAAGGGGAGTTTCCCTGCACAGGCTCTCTTGCTTGCCACCATGAAAGATGTTTCTTGCTTCCCCTTTGCCTTCTGCCATGATTGCGAGGCCTCCCCAGCCATGTGGGACTGTGAGTCCATTAAACTCTCTTTCCTTTATAAATTACCCAGCCTCAAGCATGTCTTTATTAGCAGCATGAGAAAAGACTAATATAGTACATTGGTACTGGGTAGTAGGGTGCCACTGTAAAGATATCCAAAATTGTGTAAGTGACTTTGGAACTGGGTAACAGGCAGAGGTTGGAACAGTTTGGAGAGCTTGGAAAAAGACAGGAAGATGTGGGAAAGTCTGGAACTTCCTAGAGACTTGTTGAATGGCGTTGACCAAAATCCTAATAGTGATATGAACAATAAAGTCCAGGCTGAGGTGGTATCAGAAGGAGATGATGAACTTTTGGGGAACTGGAGTAAAGGTCACTCTTGCTATGCAAAGAGACTGGTGGCATTTTGCCCCTGCCCTAGAGATCTGTGGAACTTTGAACTTGAAAGAGATAATTTAGGGTATCTAGTGGAAGAAATTTCTAAGCAGCAAAGCATTCAAGAAGAAGCAGAGCATAAAAGTTTGGAAAACTTGCAGACTGAGATGTGATACAAAAGGAAACCTCATTTTCTGGAGAGAAATTCAAGCTGGCTGCAGTAATTTGCATAATTAAAGAGGAGCCAAATGTTAATCACCAAGACAAAGGGGAATATGTCTCTGGTGCATACCAGAGACCTTCATGGCAGCCCCTCCCAACACAGGCCTGGAAGTCTAGGAGGAAAAAAATGGTTTCCTGGGCCAGGTCCAGGCCCCCCACTGCTCTATACGGCTTTGGGACATGGTGCCCTACATCCCAGCTGCTTCAGCTCCAGCCATGGCTAAAAGGGTCCAACATACAGCTCAGGCTGTTGCTTCAGAGGGTGTAAGCCTAAAGCCTTGGTGGCTTACACATGGTGTTGGGTCTGTGAGTTTACAGAAGTCAAGAACTGAGGTTTGGGAACCTCCACCTAGATGTCAGAGGATGTAGGGAAATACCTGGATGTCCAGGCAGAAGTTTGTGGCAGGGGTGGGGCCCTGGTGGAGAACCTCTGCTAGGCCAGTGTGGAAGGCAAATGTGGGGTTGGAGCCCCCACACAGAGTCCCCGCTAGAGCATTGCCTAATGGAGCTGTGAGAAGATGGTCACCATCCTCCAGACCCCAGAATTGTAGATCCACCAATAGCTTGCACCATGAACATGGAAAAGCCACAGACACTCAACACCAGCCTGTGAAAGCAGCCAGGAGCGGGGCTGTACCCTGAAAAGCCACAAGGGCAGGGCTGCTCAAGACCATGGGAGCCCACCTCTTGCATCAGCATGCCATGGATATGAGACATGGAGTCAAAGGAGATAGTTTTGGAACTTTAAGATTTAATGACTGCTCTATTAGATTTTGTACTTGCATGGGATCTGCAGTCCTTTGTTTTGACCAATTTCTTCTATTTGGAATAGATGTATTTGCCTAATGCCTGTACCTCCACTGTATCCAGGAAGTAACTGACTTGCTTTTGATTTTGCAGGCTCATGGGCAGAAAGGACTTGCCTTGTGTCAGAAGACACCTTGGACTTGGATTTTTGAGTTAATGCAGGAGTGAATTAAGACTCGGGGACTGTTGGGATGGCATAATTGCTTTTGAAATGTGAGGA
>NW_012101479.1:264518-266804 GCF_000951045.1 Mandrillus leucophaeus
GTCTGACACACCCATCTTTGTTCTGCCCCTGGGACTGAGCAGGGAGCCCAAACCACTGTGCATGGATCTGACCAATGCCCGAGACAATAGGGAGTTTCTCCCAGTAAATAATGATCAAGTGCATACTCATCCACATTGGCCACAGCCTACTCTTACCCATAACAATCTGGAGACTGAAAGGTGCAACACAACAGGAAATCTGCTGATATAAGCACACAGCTCTGGGGAATGAGATAAACTTCCTGAGACCACTGACACTTCAGCCCCACAGGAGGCAATGAGCCTCCCCCCATGCCCAGTACATTGCTACTACAACCAGCATTTGGGAAAGCCACCATAGAAAGGCTATCTATAACCACGGAACTTATACAGACTCTTTGACATTGAAAATGCCTAGAACTGGAGATCTAACCTCCCTAAGGGGAGGGAGAGCACAGCCCACAAAAGCCTCCCTGAGGTCAAAGGAAAATAAGCACAGAACCAGCTGCTGAAGGCAGCACCACCAAAGTCCATAAACGGATATGGAGAGGGGGTCGTCTCCCACCTCCCTACTCCCTACCTCAGTGCAATGTTGCAGACTCAGCAACGGCTCTTCCTGTCAGGGCCTGAGGAGTGTGAAATGGAAAATGCCACTCCCTGGGCTTCTAGAGCAGCTCCATCCCCACTGAAGGCAAACGTGCAGGGAGAAGGCCCTTTTCACACTTCTCCTTTACTTCTTCCCCTACCCGTAACCATTTTTATTCTTAAATACCATCTTCTGGAATGTAGCCTGAATTACACCATCAAACAAAATTCCTACTATAAGCAAAGTCTCAGAAAGACACTGAATAAAACTATTTGCAACCCAGGAACACTTATAGAGCCTTATAGAATACCCAGAAGCAACGCCAATTGATTTTACAAAGTATGTTCCAGAGTCATACCTCTAAGGAAAAAAATAATAAAATATGAAGAAGCTGCATCCAAATGATAACAAATTGAAAAAAAAAAAAAAAGACAGTTTTCTCAGATGAGATGAAACCAGGGCAAGAACTCTAATAAAACAAAAAACCAGAGTGTTTCATCAACTCCAAAGGATCCCACTGTCTCCCAGGCAATAAATCCTAACCAGAAAATAATGTTCAAAATAACAGATACAGAATTCAGAATGTGGATAGCAAAGAAACCAACAAGATCCAAGAGAAAGTTGAAATCCAGCACAAAGAAGCCAACAAAATGATCCAAGATTTGAAAGATGACATAGCTGTATTAAGAAAGAACCAAACAGAACCTCTGGAATTAAAAAATTTACTACAGGAATCTCAAAATACAATTGGAAGCCTTAACAACAGACTAGACCAAGAAAAGGAAGAATTTTAAAACTCGAAGACTAGTCCTTCAAATCAATGCAGTCAGATAAAAATAAAAATAAAAATAAATTAAATGAACAAAGCCTTTGAGAAATAGCGGATTATGTAAAGCAGTAAAATGTATGACTTATTGCCATTCCTGAGTGAGAAGGAGAGAAAGCACGCAACTTGAAAAACATATTTAAGGATATAATTCTGAAAAATTTTCCCAATCTTGTTAAATAGGTCAACATGCAGAGATAGGAAATCAAGAGAACTACTGCAAGATACTATACAAGAGGACCTTACCCAAAGCATAGCCATCAGACTCTCCAAGGTCAACACAAAAGAAAAACATCTTACAGGCAGCTAGAGAAGAAGGTCTTATTACCCATAAAGAGAAACCTATCAGATGAGCAGTCACCTCTTAGAAGAAACGTTAAATGCCAGAAGAGACTGGGGGCTCATTTTTAATATTGTTTAAAAAAAAAGGCCATCCAAGAATTTTATATCCTACAAAAACTAAACTTCATAAATGAAAGAGAATTATAGTCTTTCCCAGAAAAACAACTGCTAAAAGAATTTATCAATACCAGATTTGTCCTACAAAAGATGCTTAAAGGAGTTCTAAACATGGAAATGAAATAATGATACGTGCAAAAGGACATGCAATGTATAACCCATGAACCCTATAAAGCAACTACACAATCAGGATTATAAAACAACCAGCTAACACTAGGACAGGAATAAAACTTCACATATTAATATTAACCTTGAACATAAATGGCCTAAATGCCCCCACTTAAAACACATAGAATGGCAAATTGTATTAAAAAAAAAGACCCATCCTACTCACTGTAGGAGACCCATCTCACATGTAACAACACTCACAGGCTCAAAGTAAGAGGATGGAGAAAAATCCATTACACAAATGGAAAACAAAAAAGAGTAGGGGTCA
>NW_012101479.1:271194-273415 GCF_000951045.1 Mandrillus leucophaeus
AGAAGTTTGTGGCAGGGGTGGGGCCCTGGTGGAGAACCTCTGCTAGGCCAGTGTGGAAGGCAAATGTGGGGTTGGAGCCCCCACACAGAGTCCCCGCTAGAGCATTGCCTAATGGAGCTGTGAGAAGATGGTCACCATCCTCCAGACCCCAGAATTGTAGATCCACCAATAGCTTGCACCATGAACATGGAAAAGCCACAGACACTCAACACCAGCCTGTGAAAGCAGCCAGGAGCGGGGCTGTACCCTGAAAAGCCACAAGGGCAGGGCTGCTCAAGACCATGGGAGCCCACCTCTTGCATCAGCATGCCATGGATATGAGACATGGAGTCAAAGGAGATAGTTTTGGAACTTTAAGATTTAATGACTGCTCTATTAGATTTTGTACTTGCATGGGATCTGCAGCCCTTTGTTTTGACCAATTTCTTCTATTTGGAATAGATGTATTTGCCTAATGCCTGTACCTCCACTGTATCCAGGAAGTAACTGACTTGCTTTTGATTTTGCAGGCTCATGGGCAGAAAGGACTTGCCTTGTGTCAGAAGACACCTTGGACTTGGATTTTTGAGTTAATGCAGGAGTGAATTAAGACTCGGGGACTGTTGGGATGGCATAATTGCTTTTGAAATGTGAGGATATGAGATTTGGGTGGGGCCAGGGGTGAAATGATATGGTTTGGCTCTGTGTCCCCAACCAAATCTTTTCTTGAATTTTACCTCCCATAATTTCCATGTGTCATGGGAGGGACTGGGTGGGAGGTAATTGAATCATGGGGGAGGGTTTTCCCATGCTGTTCTCATGATAGTGAATAAGTCTCCCAACATCTGATGGTTATATAAAGGGGAGGTACCCTGCACACAGTCTCTTGCCTGGAACTATGTAAGACATTTCTTGCTTCCCCTTTGCCTTTCTTCATGATTGTGAGGCCTCCCCTACTATGTGGAACTGTGAGTCAATTGAGCCTCTTTCCTTTATAAATTACTCAGTTGCAGGTATGTCTTTATTAGCAGTGTCAGAACAGACTAATACACCAAGTGTAAAGTCAACCATTTTAAAATCCAACCACTCTTTGTATACAAACACAATACAGGTGGCATGTTCCTCTGCTTCTAGTTACTTTACTTGAATTTTATTCAGAAATATCCCTCAGTAGGAAAGGGAAGGAAAGTAAAATTATCTGCACAGCATATATTGGTGCAGTGGCACTCTCTTCACTTGACATCAGACATATCTTGAGGTGTGTGGGGCACTCACTCTTCTAGATTAGGTGTTTAGGGTTCTCTCCTTCCCAGCGCAGAGAACTTGGGGCAGAGGAAGTTTTTAGCTCCATGCCTAAGCACAACTCTGTGTGCTTGGTGGCCACCCCCTGAACACCCCCACCCAGAGAGTTGGTGCTTGTGGTTGCCATCAGGGGACCTGTTAAGCCAGCCTGCACCGTCTGACACACCCATCTTTGTTCTGCCCCTGGGACTGAGCAGGGAGCCCAAACCACTGTGCATGGATCTGACCAATGCCCGAGACAATAGGGAGTTTCTCCCAGTAAATAATGATCAAGTGCATACTCATCCACATTGGCCACAGCCTACTCTTACCCATAACAATCTGGAGACTGAAAGGTGCAACACAACAGGAAATCTGCTGATATAAGCACACAGCTCTGGGGAATGAGATAAACTTCCTGAGACCACTGACACTTCAGCCCCACAGGAGGCAATGAGCCTCCCCCCATGCCCAGTACATTGCTACTACAACCAGCATTTGGGAAAGTCACCATAGAAAGGCTATCTATAACCACGGAACTTATACAGACTCTTTGACATTGAAAATGCCTAGAACTGGAGATCTAACCTCCCTAAGGGGAGGGAGAGCACAGCCCACAAAAGCCTCCCTGAGGTCAAAGGAAAATAAGCACAGAACCAGCTGCTGAAGGCAGCACCACCAAAGTCCATAAACGGATATGGAGAGGGGGTCATCTCCCACCTCCCTACTCCCTACCTCAGTGCAATGTTGCAGACTCAGCAACGGCTCTTCCTGTCAGGGCCTGAGGAGTGTGAAATGGAAAATGCCACTCCCTGGGCTTCTAGAGCAGCTCCATCCCCACTGAAGGCAAACGTGCAGGGAGAAGGCCCTTTTCACACTTCTCCTTTACTTCTTCCCCTACCCGTAACCATTTTTATTCTTAAATACCATCTTCTGGAATGTAGCCTGAATTACACCATCA
>NW_012101479.1:274195-277442 GCF_000951045.1 Mandrillus leucophaeus
AGAGATAGGAAATCAAGAGAACTACTGCAAGATACTATACAAGAGGACCTTACCCAAAGCATAGCCATCAGACTCTCCAAGGTCAACACAAAAGAAAAACATCTTACAGGCAGCTAGAGAAAAAGGTCTTATTACCCATAAAGAGAAACCTATCAGATGAGCAGTCACCTCTTAGAAGAAACCTTAAATGCCAGAAGAGACTGGGGGCTCATTTTTTAATATTGTTAAAAAAAAAAAGGCCATCCAAGAATTTTATATCCTACAAAAACTAAACTTCATAAATGAAAGAGAATTATAGTCTTTCCCAGAAAAACAATTGCTAAAGGAATTTATCAATACCAGATTTGTCCTACAAAAGATGCTTAAAGGAGTTCTAAACATGGAAATGAAATAATGATACGTGCAAAAGGACATGCAATGTATAACCCATGAACCCTATAAAGCAACTACACAATCAGGATTATAAAACAACCAGCTAACACTAGGACAGGAATAAAACTTCACATATTAATATTAACCTTGAACATAAATGGCCTAAATGCCCCCACTTAAAACACATAGAATGGCAAATTGTATTAAAAAAAAAGACCCATCCTACTCACTGTAGGAGACCCATCTCACATGTAACAACACTCACAGGCTCAAAGTAAGAGGATGGAGAAAAATCCATTACACAAATGGAAAACAAAAAAGAGTAGGGGTCACTACTCTTGTATCAGATAAAATAGACCTTAAACAACAAAAGTTAAAAACAATGCCAAAAATACATTACACAATGATAAAGGGTTCAATTCAACAAGAAGATTTAACTAATCTAATTATACATGCAGCCAACATTGGAGCACCCAGATTACAAAGCAACTACTTCTAGATCTAAGGAAAGACTTTGAAAACCACACAAAAGGGACTTCAACGTCCCTCTGACAGCATTAGACAGAACATCAAGGAAGAACCAAACAAAATTATAGACTGAAATTGACACTTGACCAATTGGACCTAACAGATATCTACAGAATACTCCCTCCAACAACCAAAGAATATACAGTCTTCTTATCTGCACACAAAACATACTTTAAGATTGACCACACGCATGGTCTTAAAGCAAGTCTCAGTAAATTTTTTTAAAAATCAAAATCATATCAAGTATTTTCTCAGACCACAGTGAAATAAAAATAGAAATCAATACCAAGAGAAAATTTCAGAATCAAGAAAATACAGGGAAACTAAACAACTGATTCCATAATGAGTTTTGGGCAAATGACAAAATTAAGGCAGAACTAGAAAAGCTCTTTGAAACAAGAGATAATAGAGACACAACATACCAGTACCTCTGGGATATGGCAAAAGCAGTGTCAATAAGAAAGTTTATAGCACTAAATGCCTACATCAAAAAGATACAAAGATCTCAAATTAACATTCTATTCTTGCACCTGAAACAACCAGAAAAACAAGAACTCCAAAGCTAGCAGAAGAAAAGAAATAACGAAAATCAGAGTATAACTAAATGAAATTGAAACTTCAAAAAATATATAAAGATCAATGAAATGAAAAGATTTTTTAAAAGGACAAACAAGATTGATAGAAGACTAACTAGATTAACAAAAAAACAGGGAATATCTAAATAATCAGAATTAACAAAGGCGACATCACAACTCATTCCACAGATTACAAAAGATCCTCGGAGACTGCTATGAACACATCTATGTACAGAAACTAGAAAATCCAGGGAAAATGTATAAATCCCTGGAAACACACAAACTCCTGATATTGAACAAGAAAGAGACAGAAATCTTGAACAGACCAATAAAGAGTAATACAATTGAATTAGTAATAAACAACTACTAACCAAAAAAAGTCCTGGACCAGGTGGATTCATAACCACAATCCACCAGAAAAACAAAGAAGAGCTGGTACAATCATTCTGAAACTATTTCAAAAAATTGAGGACAAGGGACTTCTCAATAATTCCTTTTCTGAAATAAGTACTACCCTGACACCAAAATTCAGCAAAAATACAAGAAAAAAAGAAAACTACAGGTCAGTATCCCTGTTGAACACAGACGCAAAAGTCCTCAGCAAAATACCAGCAAACTGAATCAAGCGGTACATCAAAAAGTTAATTCAAAATAATCAAGTGAACTTTATTCCTGGGATGCAAGAATGGTTCAATGTATGCAAATCAGTAAATGTGATTTACCACATCAATAGAACTGGTAATAAAATTATATGATCATCTCAATAGATGCAGAAAAAGAATTTGATTAAATCCAACATCCTTTTATGATAAAAACTCTCAAGAAACTAGGCATCGAAGAGACATTCCTCAAAATAACGAGAACCATCTCTGTCAAATCCACAGCCAACGTCATACTGAACAGGAAAAAGCTGGAAGCATTCCCTCTAAGAACTGAAACAAGAGACAAAGATGTCCACTCTCACCACACCTATCCAACATAGTACTGGAAATCATAGCCAGAGAAATCAGGAAAGAGAAAGAAAGGCATCCAACTGAAAGAGAAGAAGTCAAATTATCTCTCCTTACTGGTGATATGATTCTACACCTAGGAAACCCTAAAGATTCTGCCAACGGACTCCTAGACCTCATAAACAATTCAGCAGGGTCCCAGGATGCAAAATCAATCTACAAAAATTAGTAGCATTTCTGTAAGTCAATTACCTTCAAGCTGAGAACTCAATTAAGAACACAATTTCAAGCACCCAGACGGCAGAGCAAGATGGCCAAATAGAAACAGCTCCAGTCTCCAATTCCCAGTGCAAGCGACACAGAAGACAGGTGATTTCTGCATTTTCAACTGAGGTACTGGGTTTATCTCACTGGGGAGTGCCTGACAATCAGTGCTGGTCAGCTACTGCAGCCCGACCAGCAAGAGCTGAAGCAGGGCGAGGCATCGCCTCACCTGGGAAGCGCAAGGGGGAAGGGATTCCTTTTCCTAGCCAGGGGAACTGAGACACACAACACCTGGAAAATCAGGTAACTCCCAACCCAACACTGCGCTCTACCAAGGATCTTAGCAAACGGGCACACCAGGAGACTATATCCCACACCTGGCCGGGAGGGTCCTACGCCCAGGGAGCCTCCCTCATTGCTAGCACAGCAGTCTTTGATCTCGGGGCAAGGCAGCAGCAAGGCTGGGGGAGGGGCACCCGCCATTGCTGAGGCTTAAGTAGATAAAGCGGCTGGGAAGCTCGAACTGGGTGGAGCTCACAGCAGCTCAAGGAGTCCTGC
>NW_012101480.1:0-2006 GCF_000951045.1 Mandrillus leucophaeus
GGAAAACAAAGCCCCCTCCTGTACTCACAGCTGGGAATTGTGGTGTCCGCCATCCTCCACCTGAGACGGGGTCTCCACGAGCACAGAGGCTGCTCCGGAGTCAATAGATCATCTTTTCCCCAAACCAAACTCCTTGACTGGCACTGTTCCTAAAATGGCTTCACTGGCCAGAGTGAGTGAGAATTGGGGTAGAACGGAGCAGTCACCAGATGTCTTGCTTCCTACAGAAAACTGAGTATCTTCCTGGTTTCTGAACGATCCTAGAGAGATGTCCGGCCCCTGACCCCACCTGCCTCCAGGTGCCCAGAACAGCCCATCGTGGGCCCTTCACCCTCCGCAAGTGGACACTGTTTGTCCTGCCGGGGCAGGTGTGTGTCCGCCTTGGGGTGTTTGGGGACAATGGGCCTCTCTGTCCAGGTCCCCATGTGTTCAAGTCCTCAGGAAGGAGCCCACCACTGGTTGGAGGCAAGGACTCCAGAGATCCAGCCAGGGGTGGGGTCACTGAGTCTGGCCTCTTGTCATCTGGGAGGGGTAGTGGAATGGGGCTCACCAGACTGGAGTGTGTCTGGGAATGCAGTGAGCGTGGTTCGGCTGTTCTCTGGCGCTCTCAGGGGCAGCAGAGCCTTTGGATGACTTTGTCTTGCAGGATGGAGATGGATGAGGACCCGGATACCCTGCCTGCCCAGGAGCAAGGCAACACCATCATTACCAAGTATGAGCAGGTACAGTTCGGGCCACTCCCTCGAGGGAGGCAGGGCCTCACCTCTCCCTCTGTGCCCTGGTCAGAGGGTCCTGGACTCCGTAAGATCACAGGGCGCGGAGGGGCTGCCAACATCCCTGGGACCCCACACCTCTCACCTTTCACCCCCTACCCCCTATCCTGGCCTTCTCTGAGTTTCAGGGACACGGAGCTGGGGCAGCAATGGACATGAGGCATGAGCAGGTTGACACCGGGAAATACACCAATCACCTTGGGATTGTGCAGTGAGACTGCTGCCCTCCTGACCCCAGCCACCAGTCTCACCTCAGGGATGAGTTTTGTTTCTAGAAAGGCCTCTCTAAAGCAGGACATGTCTCCCTTGGGGGGCCAACCTCCTCTCCACGGTCAGAACTCCTCCCAGGCTCTCCTGCAGGTCCAGGCTGTGGTCAGGGTTAGGGTATAGCCTCGTGACACGTTTAGGGAGCTCGGGAGAGTGGGTACGGACAGACAGGGGACTAGGACAGGCCCTTGGGCTCTCAGCACTGTGGTTTCCAAGTAAGCAGGAGAAGAGGGGGCAGCCTGAGGGTCTGGCCCTGTCTCCTTGGGGCCTGCCTTGGTGAGATCTGAGGGTTGTGGCCACAGGGCAGGGGATACACCTGGCCTGGCCTATGGGGAGCTGTATAGCAGACCTCTGAGGGCTCAGGGGGCTCAGCCAAGAGGAAGGGGCATGGGGACAGTGAAGGCCTTGGCCCTGGCCCTGGTAGGTTATGGAAGAAGGGCAGGGCCCTGGCCTGGGCTTCCCACTGAGGCCAGGGAGACAACAGAGTGTGTAGCTGAAGGCCCTGGGAGTGGTGCAGGGAAGGGACCTGGGCCTGGTAAGGGGAGCCCAGCTTGGAGCCAGCCTCTCAGGACACATAAGATGGAGAGAGGGAGGAGCCTGGGGTAGGGGGGGCAGGGTGAGCCCGTGAGACCTGCCACTTCTGGAACGCACCTGAACCAAGCCAGGGAGAAGCTGACAGCCTGAAGAGGACAACACACGGGGTGGGGCAGGGAACAGTGGCTCACCTGGGACCCCTCAGTGGGGGGACTCGGTCAGTCCCCAAGGCTCTGCGTGGCCCTCCAGAGACTCTGCTTCCCACTAGCTAGGTCAGCACCTCGCAGGGTAGACGAGTCAGGGCAGGCAGGATAGTAAGGGGAGGACAGCCAGGCATCCCATGTCCTGGTTTTTGCAGTGGCTGGGACGAGGCTGAGGGCTGAAGGCCAATGACCCTGAGAGCCAGCTGAGGCTGGAGCGGGAGTGGTGGGG
>NW_012101480.1:2056-3549 GCF_000951045.1 Mandrillus leucophaeus
CAATGCTGAGCTGCAGCTGAGCAAGGCTAAAGGATGTGTGTCCCCTGGGCATCCATGCATGGGGCAGGTGTCGGAGCCCTGGCCACTGCCTTGGGTTCTGCTCCTTGAGGAAGGGTCTGCAGAGGGACCTGGAAGTGGGAGGATTTCAGGGCAGCCCAGGGGGCCATGAACACCTCTGCTCCTCCTTTCAAGGCAAGGAAGAGCTGTGCATTGAGGGTTCCATGCTGACAAGTTTCCTCTGGTGTTTCCTTGATGGGGTAAAGAGGCACAGGGAGACCCCAGCCCAGGGACTCCCCTGCCCCACAGTGCCCAACTCCCTCAGCTCAGGGGTCCAGCTCCCCCAGGAGGACCTGGCTCACCCCCAGCCCACAGGAGGCACAGGCAGGCCCCTGCAGGGCTCACAAGCCAGGCCCTGCCCAAGAAGGGGCATCCCATGGCAGAGTCCAGGGCTCAGGCCCAGCCTCATGGGCAGATTGGGGCAGGACTTGGGAGGGCCCAGGGAAGCCTGAAGTCCTCAGGAAGCCCCTCCTTCCAGAAGCCACAGTGCTGCTGAGATGAGCACGCCATAAGGAACCACAAGACCTTGTCTGACTCAGTTTTATGGGGGATCTCATCCCATGGAGAGGGGGTCCCCAGCACTCCAGGGGACTGAAACCCCAGTGGGCCCTGCTCAGGCCACCGGCCCCAACTTGGAAAGGCCAGGTCCTCCCACACCTGCTGTCCCCACAGAAGTCCTTCGGGCTCACCCTGAGACTGTGGGATGTGCTCATCTTGGAGGGCGAGTGGGTACTGACGGCCATGGTGCATACATCATTCAAAATACACAGGAGTAAGTCCCGTGTGCCTGAGGGTGCCCGGGGGGAACACATGGGACAGACCCTAGCTGGCCTGAGGGAAGTGTCCTTATACTGCCTGCTCCATCCGGATGGGGGGTCTGGCCTGTTGGGTTGGGCAAGGCATGATGACACTAAGTCCACCCCCTACATGACCCAGATGAAAGTCAGGAGTGTGGTGAGCACTTCCTTGCCCGGCCTTCCCCAACTGTAGCCTCCTGTTCACAGCTGGACCCCAGGGTGGCCAAAAAGAAGCAAAGAAGCAGGCACCACCCAGTGGGAGGTGGGCCTGGTGGAAATGGGGTGCAGGCACGACCCCTCCCAGGGAACCCTCCTGGCCTAATGCCCGCCCTGTCCCTAGAGCGCCTCATGAAGCTTTCCTGGAGCACCGTCTGGGAATTTCAGGAGCGACTCTCTCAGAGCTGGGCCCTGGAGGACAACACGGTCCTCAGGAACCTTCAAACCTCTATGAAGGAACTCACAAGGAAACAGTGGGACCTGCCACCCCCAGGTGAGCCCCAGTACCAGGTCCCCTCCCAAGTCACCCTCTGGGGCAGTCAATGGTGGGGAGTGCCCTGGCCCCATCAGCCTTCCTACCTGGCCTTCCTCCTGCACCTCTTCTTCCTCCTCTTCCTCCTCTACTCTAAGAAAGTCAAAAGG
>NW_012101480.1:3599-4411 GCF_000951045.1 Mandrillus leucophaeus
AGAATCCAGAGATCAGACATTCATTTCAGCCACCACTCCAATATGGTTTTCCACCTACTCACTCCAACGAAGCTGCTCATATCAAAACATAAGTGCTATCCATATTGTTAAATTGTAAATGGAACCGTAACTCCTTGGCCTTTGTCTTAATTTATGTATCAGCAGCATTGCACACAGTTCATCTCCACCTCCTCTTCGTGAAACTTTTCTTGATAGAATTCCAGAACTCTTAACCTACTTTCCCCACCACGTTTTTGATAATAACCCCTAGTCCTTTTGTGCAGGTTTCATCTTTACTATTTTTTAAATGTTAGAGAACCATTAGGCTCAGAACTTTGACTTCTTACCTTTCTTTGCTTTCTTACTAATTTTTGTGTCATTAATTTCCTGATAGTTCATATTACACCTAAACTCTAGACACTACACCCAACACTCCCTGACTTATCCACTTGGATGTCGGTTAGGAATCTCAAAATTAATGTGTCTATATGGAGCCACTGGTACTCCCCAAACTTGCTCTTCCCCATTCTGTTTAATGGCAATTCCCATTTCATAGTTTCTCAGCTCAATATACTTGGTGTCCCCTTTTAATTCTCTCTGTCTCTGTAGCTCTGTCACTCTCTTTTTGTATCTGATTCTCTCCCCCACCCCCTCTCTCTTGCCCACTGTCTCTCTCCTTGTTTCACACACACACAAACACACACAGACCCACACACACATTTTCAGATCTGATGTGTATGGATTCCTTTAAAGTGTAGTAATTCCAGATGTTGTTTCCAAATTCACCTTCCCACCCCCACCACTTGGTAACT
>NW_012101480.1:7868-11435 GCF_000951045.1 Mandrillus leucophaeus
CTTTTTATTGGAAACCTGACAGGGATCCAATTTCCCCTTTGCCTTAACCCCACAGGAGCACAGTAGACAGGGAGGGGGTCACCCAGGTGGCTGCTCCTGCTCAGCCCCCGCTTCCCAGACCATTCCAGGCAGGGAGAGCCACTGAGCTGACTCCATGGGCTGCCCACATGGGGTCTGGACCCAGCCACCCTCCTGTGCCTGGCAAGTAGCCCCTGGCCATCAAAGGACCCATTGTGTGGTGATCAGTGGCCCACCGCCTGCCCTTGTGGCAGGTGCAGTTTACAGGTGCTGCCCCAGGCCTGTCACAGTGGCCTTCCCAGCCTGGCACAGGAGAGGAGGCATGAATGATCCTTTCCTGTGCCCATTCAGGCCATGTGAGTTTGGACACTCACTACAGAACTCCCTCCAGGCCCCTTGTCAGCTGAATCGTGCGTGACTTGCTTAGTCCTCATGTCCAGGGTCAGGGGAGGGGTGCAGAGTCTGCACCCTAAATCCCCTAAGGCCTGAAGGCAGTCTCCCAGATGACCTCTGTCCTCTCCAGTGACATAAGCCTCCCACATGGCCTCAGCTCTCTCAGGTGACATCCTTCCATGGTGACTCTGGCTCTTGCAGGAGGTGGGCTACCACAGAGACATGAGCTGTCTAACTGCCATCCTCCTCCTGTATCTGCCGGATGAAGACAACCTTCTGGGCACTGGATCAGCTGCTGTCCGAGGAGAGGCACTCCCTGCAGGGTAGGTGGTCAGCTGCCCCCAGGGCCTCACACAGTCAGGCCATGGGACAGCCACCCTGGCTGGGCAATCCTGACTTCCAGGCAAGGTACCTTCCTTGTATCCCAGCTTGTTAGGAGCCTTCAGGACATCCCTGCTGAGGGTTCACAGGAGCCCAGAGTTGAACAGGGACGCTTTCACTTCAAGGCAGACACCTTTCATCCCCAACAGCAGAGGGCACTGCGGCCTCCCCCTGGCCGCCCCGTGTGTCCCAGAGCCATAGGTCTCCAGCCCTGACTTCGTACAGGTGACTGTCACTTCCCCAAGAGTCCTCCTACCTTCCAACTGGCCACACACCCAGCTGTCCTCCCAGCCCACATATGGGCCAATGAAGTTGAGACAGCAGTGTCTGCGCATCCCATGTCTCCCAGCCCCACCCTAAGTCCAGAAGATGGCCACGTAGCCCCCCTGGCACCCACCCCGTTCCCTCCACTGGCCACTGCCTGCCTCTGCCCTGCCTCACAGCCTCGAAAGCAGGCCTGCCCTCCCGGCACCTCTACCCAGGATGCTGCCGTGCAGTGCCTCCAGCTAGGGCCCACTTCCCTAGAGCTGAGGCCACATGGTAGGGTCGCCTGATGGAAGGGAGGAAGGCCTCAGGGTCCGGGGTCCCCTGCCACTGCCCAGTCCTTCCAGCTAACGGCTCCACACCTTGGGAGTGGGCTCTGATGCATGATGGGTCGGGGGCTTCTCAGTATTCTATAGCCCCAGTACTGCCCAGCTCTGGAGGCTCCTATCCCACCAGGAGCAGGTATTACACAAATCCTTTCCAAAGATCATGCGGCACCTGCTGAGTGGATGACACCTTCACCTCTTTCCCAGAGGCCCAGGGTCCCAAGGGGCAGGGAAACAGGGGAAGATGGAGCTCCTCAAGGGGCTGACAAGAGGCTGAGTCCCAGCCAGGGCCTCAGTCAAGATGGGGATTCTCCATGGGTTTGGAGTTGGGTTTTCTTTACCTGCCCTGGAGGAGGAGGCAGAGGTCCTGGGACGGAGGCTGAGCTCCAGCTGAGCAGGGTTAAGGGAAGTGTGTACACCAGGCATCTGTGCATGGGGAAGATGTTGGGGAAGCACTGGCCACTGCCCAGTGTTCTGCCCCAGGGCAGCTCAGGGAGCCCTGAGCACCTATGCTCCTCCCTTCAGGACCAGGAAAGACCACACATTGAGGTTTGCTGAGTTGGCTCCTCTGGTGTTTCACTGATGGGGTAAGGAGGCACAGGGAGACCCCAGTCCAGGGACCCTCCTGTCCCACAGTTCCCAGCTCCCCCAAGAGGACCTGGCTCACCCCCAGCCCACAGGAAGCACAGGGAGGCTTCTGCATGGCACAGAAGCCAGGCCTTCCTCAAGAAGGGGCATCCCACGGCAGAGGCCAGGCCTCAGGCCCACTGCTATTTTCACATTATTCATTTTATAAGGTGATATGCTTTGACTGTGTCACCACCCAAATCTCATCTTGAACTGTAATTTCCATAATCCTCATGTCATGGGAGGGACCCAGTGAGAGGTAACTGAATCATGGGGCAGTTTCCCCCATGCTGTTCTCATGATAGTGTGTTCTCATGAGATCTGATGGTTTTAAAAGCATCTGGCATTTCCCCTGCTTTTATGCCCCATTTAACCTGATGTGATTATTACACATTGCATGCCTGTGTCAAAATATCTCATGTGCCCCATAAATGTATACACCTACTATGTACCCATAGAAATTAAAAATAAAAATAAATTTAAAATAAAAAGTGTGAGTTTTTAAAGGTGAGGTTTGCTCTCCAGTGCTGGTACCTGCCAGGTGTGACCTTCACGTCGTCTTTCCACAAGGTCCAGGTTCCCATCTGCACAGGCTGACAGTTTCCAGAGTGACCTTCCTCAGAAAACAGGATCTTGGAGGAGACAGTCAGAGGAGAGAGCCTTATCCTCCCCACTACACAGCCCCTCGTGGGGATTGGAAAGTGAGGGTCTTTGACCACAAGTTGGCAGTCACCCTAAGCTGTGGTGTGGGAGGAAGCATAGGGAATATAGGCTAGTTCTGGGACAGTATATCCTGGTCCTGACTTGGAGAAGGTGTTAAAATCCCGACATTCCTGACTCCTCCTTTGTGGGAGCCCCTGCCCTGCAGCTCTCACAGGGTTGTTGGGAGGGTCACCTGTGGTGATGGGTCTGGAAGTGCTTTGTGAATGACACAGTGGGCCTTATTCCTGTCACTGGCCTTTTGACCTTGAATACTAACTGCCTGGGGATCTCCAGGCCTCAAGGTCTAATCCTGGAAGGATACAAGGTGTCTCTCGTGGAACATTCTATACCTCCTGGGAGGTCCCTCACTTCCACCTTCACCTGACATAGCCCCTGCTCCTATTCCCTCAGCCTGGAGAACTTGCCCCAGGAGCACAGGGTAGTACTGGACTGACCTCTTTAGAAAGGGTAATTATATCCTCATTTCAGCTCTCCCTCTTCCCTAGCTTGCCACATAGAATTCCAGGGATCCATGCAGCATATGTGCTGGAAATGAGAGGGAGAACTTCTAGATCAGGGATCTGCCCTGGGTGGGGACAGAGAAGTATCCTGGAGTCTGGGTGTCAGGAGTGTGAGCCCAGCCCAACTGTTCAGCCCCTGTCCCCATGCTGCTCAGTGCATGATGTTTCCTGCATAAGCTTCCTTTAGAGGGAAACTTCCAGAGTGACTGCAATAAGGTCTATGCTGTTGGGGGTGACAGAGCAGCCCTGGAGGCCCTCTGCTCTTACACTGGCAGGAGGTGGCCAAACAGAAGCAGGCAGAGGAAGCTTCTCCAAGCAGGTTTGGAAAGAAATTT